>NC_136800.1:20896783-20951783 GCF_951216825.1 Electrona antarctica | reverse complement strand
TGTGGTGTTCATTAGTATGCACTGTCCCTACCAAATAAATGCATAAATAAATACATAAATAAATAAATAGTATGTGTGCCATGGGAACGTCTGCTGTGCAGTGTTTTGACTCCTCTTTGCCGTTACATCAGTCATTCTACTGTATGAAGGAGGCTTGTTTCATCAGACAGGGAAAGCGGTTCCCATGCACACCAGGCGAGGTCTCCAGAGGTTGACGACTGAACACTGTCTCTGAATGCCCAGCAGGAGCACGGCGCTCTTGGCAGGAAAAGGGAACAGCTGGACGCGGTAGGATTCTTGGGTTTTGAACGCACCAGAGTCGTAAAGTAACTAAGTACTTAAGTACAATGTTGTGGTATATTTACTTTACTGAAGTACTTCCACTTTTCAATACTTTTACTTCTACTCCACTACACCTCGCAACCAAATAGGCCTATTGTACATTTACTCCACTGCAATTATATTAAAACTTTAGCTTTGTACTGTAGATTTTGAATTTTACTGACTGACATTCTGCACAATGAGTACTTTTACTTTTGGTATTTGATGCAGCTACGTTTGTACTTTTACTCAAGTACATTTTTAATACGGTCCGACTTCTACTTGTAACAGAGAATATCTACATTGCAGTAATGCTACTTTTACTTAACTAATTAGTACGTCTTCCATCACTGGAATGCACACAAGGGGCTAAGTTCAGACTTTGCCCGACCGATCACCTTTTGCTCTCACTTCGTCCAATTGTGGCAAATGAATCTGATTAGTTTTTACACGACAACATCGCGCAATTTTAGCACGACAACATCGCACAAAAGTGTTTAAAGTTGTGGCATTTTGCCTCCAGCTGCTCTGTGCTGTTGTTAATTTTTGTCTTTGTTTTTGGAACATCAGATGGTATTTAGAAACTTTTTATGATTGTGTGGAGGTCCAGAGATGTTTCTTGAATTTATTTCTGGCAGAAAACGGGCGCGGCAGCGGCAGTCCCTCGTCGTGTTGTGTGGGGGACGCGGGGATCGTCCCCCAGGTGCAGCAATGCAGCTGTCACACGCTTTTCTCTCGGCTGGCAGCCCGAGTGAAATGTCATGTCCTGTCAATAAAATTGTGCTGCCATCCTGGAGGCTGCAGCAGCATGGCTGCTCAGCGAGGCAGCCCTCCCAGTGTTTGCCTGGGGCACGGGACCCTAACTGGGCCAGTGCTGCAAAGCCATGCAGAGCTGCCGATCTCTACATCCCTCCCTCTGCTCTCTCTCTCTCTCTCTCGTTTCTCTTTCTTCTGCCCCCCCTCTGCTCCCTGTTTCACAGAGTGCAGCCGTTTCTTTCTTCTTCTATCAGTCCGTCCGTTCTCTTTGTTCTCCCTTTCTCCCAATCTCTTCCTCTCTTTTTTGAGGCTCTCTCTCTCCATTGCAATGCTGCTCAACTGATCCCTCTGAACTCATCTTCAGTTCTATCCTCAAATGTTCCTACTCTCCGTCTCACTCTATTCTCCACCTATTTCCCTGCTGTTTTTCTCTTTCATCCTCTTTCTTCCACTCTTCTCTGTCTGCTAGGACTGGTAAAATAATATTAGATTTTCGAATATTCTTTGAATATGGGAATTTTAATGTTTATTTGACAAGGACAATACAAAAAACAATGTATCAAGTTTAATTCGTTTTTTAGATCCAAGCAGCGCGTGCTGTCCCTCTTCCGCTGGTTTTTACAATAACAAGTGATTTGTTTATTGGCTCTGTAATTCCTGGTATTTCCTCAAGTGTTTTGTATCTTATTTTGTAGTAGTGTTCTATGAGCTTCCTGTCTACCCTTGTTTGCTGTTTACCTGTCTTGTCTAATTGTGCTGTGATTATTCTTAAGAATCTTAACCCTAGTCACATGTGTCCTGTTTACCCCCAGCCTATCATGTGTTACAGGGTAACACATGCATTTTGAGTTCCCCTGCATATAGTTCCCCGTCTATTTCTACGTTTCAGTGGGTCCGCCAGTCTGTAAAAGCCTGGCGGACCTACAATTAGTCTTACTTTTAGTCTGTTTGCTGTGTTGGTGCTTACTTAGTGGTAACTTTTAGTTTAATGAAAGTTAAAGAGTTAAGAGTTGAAATGCTCTAGCTGCTTCCATTGTCCGTGTGTTTGGGTCTTGCTTACCACTCACCCTGACAGTCTGTTGGTCCACGGCTAATCTCATAAAATGCTTGACTGATTAGACTGGTTCTCGCAGACACTGCCAGTGGTATAGCACCTCTACTCATTTATTGTCTTGTTTTAAAACTGAAATACTAAACTTAAATTTGATTATGGAAGCCAATGGGGGACGAATCAGGTTGACACCTTGCCAATACAAGTTGTAGATAACTGATAACTGATGTTCCCATGTTTTACGTCTCGAGATTCACTTCAAATCAAATCAAACTTTATTGACTTACACACTTGACTTATATATATATATATATATATATATATATATATATATATATATATATATATATATATATATATTGCTTGCGTATCAATAACCAACCACAATATAGAAATACAGCACATGAGTAAAAGTGTGGTATTCCAAATTTACTCAAGTAAAAGTACAAAACTATTGGCATCCAAATATACTAGTACTTATTATGTACTGTAGAATGTCCCATTTCACACGTTTTTGTATACAAAATCATTTGATAACAGCAGTGTTAATAATGTGTTTCTATGTGTACAGCAGCAGTATCCATTTCGGGGCTCTGATGCAGAGCGTGCAGTGCGCACACACGGCCATGTTTTAACATGTGGTTTAAATAAAGAACCGAACTTGAGAGAATGAGCATGTGATAATTAAGTTGATGTGTCAAGATATCACAGTTGTCTCTTGGACATAAATGAGGATGCATTAATAGGAAGGCGTCGTTCTGAAATAGGCAATGTCAGTACTGGTGGTCCTCGCACTATACATCTAATAACGTTATTCTCGACCCATTTTCAAGGACCACATTTTTATATGCATTTAGGCCACAAACCCCCATTTGACACATTTATGTTTTAATCTCTGGGAGCCAAATCATTACTCTAAAATCCTCAGTGTCACGGGGCAAGTTGGCAACCCGTGCCCTATATATATATACATGCATCAAACTGCTTTCTATAACATGCAAGGACTAATGTTTTAAACTGGTGTATTGAAAACTGTGTGTTCACTGATGGTTTGCTAATTGTCTCTCCTGCACTGCTGGTGGCATTTCCCTTGATTTAAGAAGGGGCCAAATGCTGTGCAGGGGAGGGGTGTTTCCTATGCTTTGTGTTTAATTGTCATTGAGTTTCCAACCCAAGTTATACTTGTTAATTGTAATGCATCTTTATGAATGTTTAGGTTACTTTTATACAATTGATTATTTATGGAAGTATTTATTTACAAGTAGTTATTGAGAAGAAATGTTGTTAATTGATTCTGTCCTGTGGTAGTAGGATCCACTCCTATTTAAGGGAGGCTGCAGGGACAGACTAGGCAGTTGGTTGTGGGCTTTAACACGGGTAACAGTCCTGAGGGAGAGCTACAGGGCCTTGCGTGACCAAGGTTTAACCTGAAGAGAGTTCTCATCCTATTTGGTGTTGTTCAGTTGTGTATGCCTAAGTATTTCATTGGTCTATTTCTGGCCAGTGTGTCATTTTGAACTTTTGATATGTGAATTATTGTCTTTGCACTGAAGAAAACTGTGCTGAGGTTGGTGGAGGAGTTTGGGGAGAATAAAAACCCTTAACCTACATTTTCTGACTGTTCTTGGAGCCTTGGCCGTTCGGGCAACTTTACACTCAGTGTTAATTTAATGCCAACAGTAATCAGTAATCCTAATTTATTAAATCCTACCTGGAGCTCAAAGGGGGTTCAAATAATAGCAAATACCATTAGACTTGGCAACTCACAGCAATGTACCGTTAATCTAATGCTCGGGATATAAATGTGTATTCTGTAGCCTGCACTTTAGAGTGATATGTACAGTACACTGTCGAGTCAGCATTGCTGAAGCCATTCCTGTAACGCCGCAAAGACCAATTCCATCACGTTTAATGTTCTTGTAGCTTAAAGTGAATGTAACTAAATACCACAAAACCAAAATTCTAGAAAAAAAAGAGAAACAATCGACTATCTCCTCAGGAAAGCTGAACGCTGCACTCTTTGGAGGAGAAGTGCGTTAGTGCTCATTATGCAGAGCTAAATATTTTTCAGCATGTCTCGTACGTCAAATACAAGACCCGCCTCGGGGATTAAGACATTTCCACTTGAGTGTCTAATAACTACATAATGCTTTGTCAGCACAATGATCTAATGTGTGCCGGGATATTTTGGAGCAGTCGTTTGTGGAAAGGGCAAAACTGGTCTGTGAAAGAACATAACGTGTGCAAGCCACAAACAATCAATTTTATTGTCTGCACACGCAAACTACTGGAGTATTTTTGGTGGACTGTGTGATCATACAGTTACTGTACTACTACAGGCCCAGAGCTTAAGCTCAAAGCTTGCCTTGAACCTCGTTTAAGATATTCTCCTCCAGAGGCATCAGCCCAAAGTACTGAAGTCTGAAGTTCTTCCAACTTTCTGAAGTCTGCCGTGTTTAGTTGTAGTTTCAAACTGACAAGATGTGTTTTGGTAAAACCCTGAAGTGAAGTACAAGTTCAGTTTGCTTCTATAATTCATTGTCATGGTAATCATTCCAGGATGATGTGAGACCTTCTGAGCGAAACTTCATTCGATCGGAAACGAAAACTCTTTCTTCACAAAGAATGCCGCCCTGGCCTAGTAGTGTTTTGCTGGGGTTGTCAATGGGAGGATCTCACATTGAACCTAATAATTCTGCCGAGAGACCTAGGAGTGCCATTTCTTTTTACACAAAACATACTATTATAAGGCAGAAACAAACACGTTAGCTAAATTAAGCTTTGATATTTTCTGGCATGCGTGTTGTGGTGACAGACAGACTGTTAATGGCAAATGAAGGCAAAGATAGATCACGCTTCACATCTCCCCTCGCTGCATAATTCATATGTCTCCATGAGTTATCAAAAATAGCTAATTTAAAAACTCACAGCCTGTTGTGAGCTTGTAGATCTGGTATTATTTTATGTATTTTTGAAAATAATGTATTTTTCAAAATTGAAATATATGATTGAAATTGAATTAAAAAAAAGTCTGTCTATTAATATAATCTGTGGTGGTATAACGTTGTGTGCCAAGAGAAGTAAAGGCACACGCAGGACAGTATTTGAAGGTCAAACTCTCTGCACTTCTGTAAAGTAAACTCCACATATAGTCTGAGCCCTCCTGATGAGGAGTCAAACCTGATCTCAAGAGCTGACATTTTGTGGAATGTCCTGGTACCAAGAGTCCTCCTGGAGAATGATTTGACCTGTATCTCATCTCGAGTGATGGCCTTTATAGTTTATACCAGTGGTTCACAAATGTTTTGTGTCAAGCACCCCAAAATATGTATGTATGTATGTATGTATGTATGTATGTATGTATGTATGTATGTATGTATGTATGTATGTATGTATGTATGTATGTATGTATGTATGTATGTATGTATGTATGTATGTATGTATGTATGTATGTATGTATGTATGTATGTATGTATGTATGTATGTACGTACGTATGTATGTATGTATGTATGTATGTATGTATTTGGTTAAAATGGGTAAGGTTTTAAAAAAGGCAAAAGCATGCTCTGTTGCACTGGCCTAAAAGTGGGTCCTCTAAAACTGCTTCAACGTCTGAGAATGTGTGTTTGGTTCATTAGCCACCAGATGGCATACCTTATAAGTATGTATGTATGTATGTCTGTATGTCTGTATGTATTTAAAAGGGGGGCTTTTTTGTAAAATCCCAGCCTACAATACCTTAATATATTTTTAAAATCCAAAGTAAGGTTACCAGTGAAGGGCAACCTGCCTATTCACTGGGGACTATGCAAGGCAGAGGCGTCCAAATGTATGTATGTATGTATGTATGTATGTATGTATGTATGTATGTATGTATGTATGTATGTATGTATGTATGTATGTATGTATGTACGTACGTACGTACGTACAAACTGTACGGTTGCTAGGGGCTACTTGATTTGCCTGTTGCTTGTGTCAAATAACATATTCAAAATAGCAGCTCTACAAGCTTGTTGTGATGTGAGCTATTTGGTTAAACTGAGTGTGATCATGCTATATTAACTAATTTTGCTGGGGACAGACAGACAGACAGACAGACAGACAGACAGACAGACAGACAGACAGACAGAGGACACCTCAGAGTGAGTGAGGGGGTGTTGATTGTTTATTTAGACAGACTACTCACGGCTGCTGGTCCTGGTAATGGCCTTGGGCATGCAGCCATTGGCCGGTTGCTGCCTGTAGGGCACCTGCAGTGTGGTGTCCAGACTCCTGAAGCCCTCCACCAGAGAGTGCTGCTTGTAGTACTCAACCAAGTCCTGCACAGCACAAACATACCTTCACACATTAGTCTATACTAGTGTTGAGTAGGTCAAACCTAGGCTAGATGGACATTTCAAATGAAACATACAGAGGCATGCTGGACTGCAGAAAAAACAAAATAAATTAATATCAAATTTTAGGTGGCTAAGAAAATGTGTGTTTTTATTAATTTCTTTACAAATGAAACCGTGAACATGATGCTATAAAGTCCCAAATGAGTGTAGTGTAACGTCCCAAAGGTATAATAATATTTGTAAATTGCCTTAACATGCAAATTCTTTGGAGCAGTGCAGTCTGTGAAAACCTCACCAGCACAGACTTGAACAGGCGACTCTCTGCGATGTAGAAGCAGCCGTCCTTGGTCAGAATCTTAATGTGCTTGACTTCGTCGTTGAACCTGCAGGTGTATGAATAAGACATGACCCTGCTAATTAACTATACATGCAATCCCATCAATCTTGTCACTATGGCAAAGCCGTCACGACACCAGGTTCACGGTCCATGCACAGCACAGCCATGACAACCGGCACCCAGCCTGCAGTCATCCTGCTGCTACTGCTGATGCGTGCTGCTGCCAAGGAGTTGAGGTCCCACATAAATATACGTCTAATAGTTTCACTTTGGTTTTAGCCTGCTCGCACTAACAGGTGCGGCTGTGTGGGTTCGGTTGAAAAGAAAAAAAGAAGAAGAAATAAATTCAAAAGAAAGAATAATGCTCGGAGCTTGTACATCTGCTGTTTATGAACATTTTAGAAAAATCTTGAAAGTTTGAAAACTAGCCTACTGATTTTAGAAGGCATTTGTAGAATATCAGCCTCGGGTCTTAATGGTTTAAGTGGTTAAATCAAAACACTCAGAATTACAGAAGATTTACATCTACAACCTGAATTCATGCTCAACTCAGTCTAATTAAAAAGTAAAACTTCTTGTGAAAATCACATCATTTTCGGGGAAATGGGAGGAGAGGCCGACCTTGGGGAAGACATGCACCTGTGATAAGATTCCACCAGGGGCACTGTTCTTCCTGGCTGATTTACTGGTATCAACGGCATAATGCAGTGTCTACCACCAGAGATCATGTACAAAATCACACGATGGGAGATGAGGGCCCTTATTATGAATCTGTCAATGTGCTGTATAATGTACGTGAGAAAACACGCTCACATTGCAAATTCACTTATACATTATGGATATATACGCTGAGTAATACATTATTGATGTGTGTGGAGTGCGGAGGTATAGGTGTGCTCTACACATTGAGATAGATGGACGGAGGTTGTTATCCTCGTCATCAGGGTGGATTTGGAGGAGCTGCAATGCTCACGCGTACTGCATAAAGTAAAAGTAACTTAGTGCCTAGTTACTTGACTGATTACCTCAAAAAGGTAAGCAATTCACACAGACATAACACTAGGGAGTGTGAATAATGATCTGGTGCCACCCATTTTTAGAACAAATATCGGTAAATCCACCTTCCACAGCATAGCCACTCATGTGTGGAATACCCTCCCCCTTCCCTCAAAACAAGCAAATCACTGGTTTCATTTAAACAAGGTCTGAAAATCCATCTGTCACTGTCATCAGGTCAAAGAGAGAGAATGTGATTGCCCCACCTCTTTATCCCCCCAACCCCCCCCCCCCTCCTTTGTTTGCCAATTTATTTATGTTTGAGATATATCATTGCTGATGTCATTGTTGTGTTTTGAATGAATATATGGGACCCGAATGGAAACAAGACCGCAAGGTCTTTCTTCGGTGCTATCCTTTTGGACCATTTGTGCTTGACTGTACCCCTGTACTGTTTGCATTTTATTGTCTAATAAAATTATCAATCAATCAATCAATCAATCAATAACAATACCACAGGAATAGCAGTTACTATGTTACAAGTGAAAAAAGGATACCGGCATCAACCCTGTAAGCCCCAACGATGCTTTTCGGTAACATTTTTATATTAATTAATATTTTTTCCTGTTCCACCTAAACATCATCATTAGTACTCGTTATGGTCCATTTCGCAATCATATTTTTGGTATACATAATCATTTCTCAGTTAATGTACATTGTATTAATAACTTAATAACTAGAAAGTAAAGCTGTCCAAAAAATGTAGTGGGGAATAACGTACGGTATTTGACTCTCAGATGTACAGTATAGTGGAGTATAGATAGAAGCATGACCAAATCAACATACTCAAGTAAAGTAAAAGTATACCTTAAAACCGTACTTACGGTAAGTAAAGATAACTGCTTGCTATTGCAGTCTGTATTGCTTTGGCTGTCAGAGAGGAAGCCCTCAGTGTGTGTTAAGCTCAATTTGCTCAGATGGACTTGCTGATAACGATCTTAACCCATTCAGGCCTGACGTCGAAATTTAAAAAAATCTAAATCTAAATCGTGACAATTTTCGGAAAGATTTGAGGCACATTTTAACGATTTTTCAAAAATAGCAGACCTACAAGTTCATAGCGCGCCACTCGGTGGCGCGCTATGAGCTTGTAGATCTGCTATTTTTCAATAGCTAAATTATAACATAATGTTTAAAACGCTAACGCTAACGTGACATGGATGCGTTCCAGGTATCAATGGATTAAGCAGTGGGACAGGCAATTAGGACCGGAGCATTCACAAGCAGGCTGACGCATGAAAGCATTGACAGAGGGCTGTGGGAGTCCACCCACCCAAATTGTCTGTAATAGACTGATGCGTCACCCGCTAAATATTCTACTTTTAAAATACAATTTCAACGTCCAGACTGATTCTCTGTAATCTCCCCGGCTTAGGACGAGACGATTTTATAAAATGTTTCTTTCAAAGAAGCTGACGGGCTTTGACGCGCATGGCGTGAAAGATCTCTAGTTGAATAAAAACCAGTGTGTTTCAAAAGAGGGATATACAGTCATCTGACCTTCCCAGGTAAAACATTTAGACATTACGACAGGTTGATTCATCTGCTGGAGGAGAACGCGGCGATCCTTTTTTTAAATACTATTCTGCACCTTCTGACAGCCAAAGACACAAGAACAATGGTTCATTTTGTTAATAATATCGTCACTGTCGGGGGGGAAAAACCTTGTATCACCATATTGTTTTTAAATGTTTTTCTTAACCCATTTAGAACTGCGGCTGATATTATTATTTTATATTTTGTATTTTTATTTTATACCACTTCCCGCGGGGGAAATTCACCCAGCTGAGTGCTTCCCACAGAGGAGCTGTTAGGGACGTCTATAGTAACAACTAATGTGACAGATGCTGTCCCCGGTTGAAAGGTATAACAACATATAAGTGTAACGGGTATAAATGGTATAAACTAATGCCTCTACTTCGTCGTATGGCAATGTTGCGCAAAAGTACCATTGGAAACACATTTGACTATTTTAAAGTCCCATTTCGGACGTGTATGGAAACACTACTCCACCCTTTCCCCCCATGCAGTGACCCTTACTTGATACTGATGGCGTACCCGGGACACTCTTTAGTACTTCGGTGTCTGACCAGATAGGCACTGTTCCCTCGGTCCAGGAGTTCCACTTCTGCCTGGCACCTGTCTAAAGGCCCTGCGAACCTGAAACAGTGTGTTGAGAGTGATTTAGGCTTTAAGTTAAATCTAGTGAGGCTCAACCTTTCTTTGATATGCATTAGGCCAGGGACCCCCATGTGATCTCCATGTGATATGCAGTAGGCCAGGGACCCCCATGTGATCTCCAGTTTGATATGCATTAGGCCAGGGACCCCCATGTGATCTCCAGTTTGATATGCATTAGGCCAGGGACCCCCATGTGATCTCCAGTTTGATATCCATTAGGCCAGGGACCCCCATGTGATCTCCAGTTTGATATGCATTAGGCCAGGGACCCCCATGTGATCTCCAGTTTGATATGCATTAGGCCAGGGACCCCCATGTGATCTCCAGTTTGATATGCATTAGGCCAGGGACCCCCATGTGATCTCCAGTTTGATATGCATTAGGCCAGGGACCCCCATGTGATCTCCATGTGATATGCATTAGGCCAGGGACCCCCATGTGATCTCCATGTGATATGCATTAGGCCAGGGACCCCCATGTGATCTCCATGTGATATGCATTAGGCCAGGGACCCCCATGTGATCTCCATGTGATATGCATTAGGCCAGGGACCCCCATGTGATCTCCATGTGATATGCATTAGGCCAGGGACCCCCATGTGATCTCCATGTGATATGCATTAGGCCAGGGACCCCCATGTGATCTCCAGTTTGATATGCATTAGGCCAGGGACCCCCATGTGATATGCATTAGGCCAGGGACCCCCATGTGATATGCATTAGGCCAGGGACCCCCATGTGATATGCATTAGGCCAGGGACCCCCATGTGATCTCCAGTTTGATATGCATTAGGCCAGGGACCCCCATGTGATCTGCATTAGGCCAGGGACCCCCATGTGATCTGCATTAGGCCAGGGACCCCCATGTGATCTGCATTAGGCCAGGGACCCCCATGTGATCTGCATTAGGCCAGGGACCCCCATGTGATCTGCATTAGGCCAGGGACCCCCATGTGATCTCCAGTTTGATATGCATTAGGCCAGGGACCCCCATGTGATCTCCAGTTTGATATGCATTAGGCCAGGGACCCCCATGTGATCTCTGGGACCACAATCTACAGTTTTAGTCATTTAGCTGGAGACCCTCCCCATGGACCCCTGGGTGTCCCTAGACCCCACGTGGAGGAGAAGATCCACTGCTTTAATCAATCATTCCTCGCACGTGGACAGGAACAAATCAAAGTGGCTCAATAGCATGAAATAAGAATTGCTTAGTTGTGAATATTGTTATCAATCTATAGTAATTTGTTTCCATCGCTTACCAGAGCTGGCTTGAGTAATCGATCGCAACAATCGGTTTGGGAACCTGGAGCGGGGAAAAAACGGTGGTTATTCTCTCTTAATGGAGTCAATAGAGAGAGGGCAGAGGTTATTTGTGGTAATCTGATATTCTCTCCCACATCTAATGGCTCAAATCGGACCCTCTCACACAACAGTCAAGAACCTCCACACGATTGAAAAGCATCACTCCCCACGTGTGAAGGTGTCGATAACTGGCCATCATCCACAGAGGGTGCTGTAATTCGTATCAAGGAGCTTGTGGAGATGGCTGGTGAAGAGCGTGTGCAGCTTTTTAATTGGGAAAGTGTACACTTACACAGGGGCAGGGCCTGACGGCGTCATTCGGAAAGAAGCCGATCCTGTTCGTCGCTGGAACTCTGCCCTGTAAAGCGGAAATTATAGGATTGTTAACTGTGATTATCTCATGTCTGGAAGGAAGCAGCCTCCCATGTCACTCTCCCCAGTGGTGGATAAAGTACTCAAATGTTTTACTTAAGTAAAAGTATCAATACTGCAATGTAGAAATACTCTCATGTTACAAGTAAAAGTCCAGTATTAAAAATGTACACTTCTTCAACAAAGATGGCGAAAGCAAACATTCTTTGTTCTGTACTTATACATACAATAGTATGGTACAAAACACTGAAGTCCTTAAACCAGAAACATAACCTAAACATAACCGCAAGCACGGAGCAGCACATGTTCGCCAACCTTAATTCTGCCGCCAACCTTAATGCATGTTCAAACTAACAGGAGGTCGAACCACGGTCTACAAGGTCACATTTCAAATAGCCGAGGTATATAGGGAATCAGGGATAAAGTAGTTAATGCATGTTTTATAATAATAATCAAAATATTACAAAACTAGCAACAGTACAATATTTGACTCTGAGATTTACTGAAGTAGAAGTAAAGTACCTACTGAAAAATAATCCAGTAAAATTCCTCAAATTTGTACTTAATAAGTACAGTACTTGAGTACATGTTCTTAGCTACATTCCACCACTGATCACATGTCTGGAAGGAGGCAGGCCCCCCCACCCATCTCACTCTCATCTTTTTCCCGCCCTCCTCCCAAACTCTCTTCAATAAATCCTCAGCAATTAGCTCACAACAAGCAGCGTGTCTAATTTGCACCCCGAGTTAATTACGGTTCAGAGTCAGACTCTGCCGGCAGTTAGATTTGTGCTGCATCAAAACAAGAGCCTCGTTTAAGCACTAAATAATGGATCTTATTCTGTAGTCCTTGAATACCCAGACAGCATGAGCTGTCTGGCTCTCGTCGACGGACTAAACAGTCACTTTCTTGCAGTCCTCGAGCCAGACATGAGCTTCATATGAATCTCATTGACACACAATGTAGAAAAGCCCCTTTTTCTTTCAGCAATGTAAACCAATTTAGGGTAACAAATTAGTTAATTTCTCCCACAAAGCTGTGTGTTTTTTTCATGATAACCATTTATATATAAAGGACGTCATATATACAGTATATTGTAATATGTTGCACTGATCAACAAGTCTATGTATATCGCGTTACGTCCAAAACGGCACTTCCAGTCTGGAGTTGGAGGTCAATTTGAAGTCGTGTTGGAGTCAATCAGGGAACACATCATAGCCGAGGCTATGCTCTTCACTCACAGCTTCCTGCCTGACTGCAGAGGCTCCCCTCCTCACTCTTTATTAGCGCATGAAATGCATTTTGGGACCGTGCAGGCTTCTAGCAGTAACTCGATTGGAAAGCGAATCCTTTACCCCATCTCTGTGATTCATTCAAGCCTTAATAACATTTCATCAAAGGTTTTTGGAGCACCCCTCCCGAACCCCCCCACCCCCTCCCCGTCTATTTGTTATGCCTTCGATAAGCGCATGATAAAGATTAAACTTATTACTCTGTCGGCGTAAACAGGCGGCAGCCGGCGGATCAAATGAAATTATGGTGATTGATTGTATTGTTCTGCCGGTGGGATAGGGGATAATTGCCTTCTGGGTAACAGGGGATATGAATTCTCAATGTTCTGTAATTTCATCCCCTGGCGCCAATGGGGACGCCCAAGATTAAGTAGCCTTATTAGCATGTCCTTATGCATAGGAATAAAATAAACACACACAGTGTGCTTCATCATTCAGTGTCTTGGATTATCTCCGCCCCTCAAAACGTGTTACGCCGTCACCATGGCGGCGAGTCGTGTGTGTTTGCGGCTGTGAGTCCCTTAGGTCCCAGAGCCATGACAGTCTGCATCCCTGCTGGGCTGTAATTGCGAGTCTCCATGGCGTTCATGGCCATACTGTAAACCAGGGTTTTTCAAAGTGGGTGCCGTGGCACACTAGGGTGCCTTGATGCAAGTCCACGGATGCCACAGGATACTTTGATAGTTTAACAACTTAGACCCTCTATATTTAGTCTGTACTTGGTCTTTTTCAATCTACACCAGATCTCTTCACCAAAAATTGCCAATCTACAACCATGACTGAAAACGTTATTTCGGTGCCCTGAGCCTAAAATGTTTGAGAACCTCTGCTGTAAGCAACCGACAGACAGCTTCTTCAATCATATCAGGCATAATGAACGATCTAGCCAGTGAAAAGAAAATAAGTCAGACCCGTCTGAACTGAGTGGTGCTGTACAGTACTTGTGCTGTAGCACTGTACTGTTCAAGCCCTCCTCCCTGCCGTGTGTGTGTGTGTGTGTGTGTGTGTGTGTGTGTGTGTGTGTGTGTGTGTGTGTGTGTGTGTGTGTGTGTGTGTGTGTGTGTGTGTTAGGCTGCGCAACAGTGACACTTGGTGGTCAACAAACGCTATTTCTGTACTCGGACAGACAGACCCAGCAAGCCAGCCAGCTAGCCTTGGACACACATTGCTGTCTATTTGAGTGGCTAGCACCACTCAAAAATCACACTTGTGATTACTTTAAACAAACATCATACTCTAAATAAAAGTAATTTCCGAAAGCCAGATGTTGGGGAACCTTGAACTTGAACCCTTGAACAGACTTACTCCAGATTGATCATTAGTTGTGTGCAAGTATATAGACCAAAGATGGCCTATGTATAGGCCCTGGCATATGAACGATCTAGCCGATGTGAGCTTATAGATTGACTATTTCTGGCGTGACACCCGCATGCGTGTAAGTAACGCAGGCTCAAGTCCCAGCCGTCGGTTCTGTGGACATAAACTGCAGGTCTGATCCGAAGAGCCCCCCGAAGAAAAGGAGGGCTGGGGTTTTAGCACCCTCGTAAAAAGTGAGTGAGGAATGGCCAGGGAGGGCTCCCGCAAGACACCGCTCCTATAAATCACCGTCCTTTCCAACATAAGATAAAGTCAAACCCTCTAAACTCGTTGGCAGTTGCCCTGCGAGACAGCTGCTAAATATGAGAGTACACAAGGGCTTACGCGCCGCCGTTAAAATGTCCTCGGCAGGGCGGAGTGTCTGCAGTTTTACCGTCTCGTCGCCTGGCACTTAATTAATCAACTGAAGCCTGCTTAATTGGTTAGATCATCTAATGCGGGCTCTCCTTGATTTAATCTGAGGAGACGTTGAAGTGGCCGCCGCGCACCATTCGTTACGGAACATGGCTGAATGTGGTCGGGACAGACCAGTGACTGATCTCCTCCCTGACCTCGTCATTGTGTCTCCACTCGGTGGGATAAACAATGGCAACAGTCGCCATCTGTGGCTCATAAACAAGTGTAAGAGCCGCAATTATCAGGCGATTACACATTGTCAACGGAAGCCACGTTGTGACGTCCCGTCACTAGTGTGTGTGTGTGTGTGTGCGCGTGCGTGCGTTCGTTCATGCTTCGTGCATGTGTGTTTTAACCCCTTTCAACCCTTTCAACCAGGCTTCCTTATTTTAGAGATGTAATTATTGGCAAAATGTAAAAAACAAATAATTGCAAAATACTTTTTTGCGTAATAGTGTATAAATACCATTAAGGCTTTTTGTCAAACGATGAAGTAGCCTATTGACTTGAATTTCTACATATCTGCTTTTTATCAAATCAAAACATTAGTAATACAAATTCCCCCCCCCCCCCCCCCACACACACACACACACACACACACACACACACACACACACACACACACACACACACACACACACACACACACACACACACACACACACACACACACACACACACACACACACACACACACACACACAGGTATACCTGCCACCAGGAGCTGTGTAGGTCTGCATTCATCAGTTCAATGACTTCGCCTGCGTGAACGCTCAGAGGGGGTCCGCACTGGGGGCAGGGCACGCCACAGTAGTCTCTGATCACGAGCATTCTGGGTAATCCTGGCCGACGATAGGGAATACACACATTTACATTTCACACAATTTCGATAGCAGAGTGACTCACAAGTGCAACGGTATAAGTCAACTTAAATCCCTCGATAACTGAGTAGGAGCCATAAGGGTCAAAGGCATAATGTCAAGACAATGGGGTGTTGGGGATGAACTTTATAAGCTGTGAGCATTACAGTACAGTAGATCTGCTATTTTTGCTTAGTTTTGCAAGTTCGATAGATCGCAAGGTTTCGGCTATAATGATGCCTAATACCAGGTTTAAAGTGTTCAAGATGTACACTTCTACAGTATAATGGAGAACTTTCCTACAGTATTCTGATCATAAGGCTGATACTGTATAACCCAATACTCTGGCTTGTTAGAATGGTACTCTCCCTAAAGCACGTCTTCACCATGCAGTCTTCTTCCTGTGCAGTTGTACATGTCCAGTGCATCCTTAGCATTGTCACTTGCACACACACACACACACACACACACACACACACACACACACACACACACACACACACACACACACACACACACACACACACACACACTAGCGTCCCACTGTTACTAAGACTAAAAGCCGCTGCCAAATAAGCAGACACAGCCGCTTAGTCTCCCGGCGCTAGCACAGCCCCCAGCCATCCCTACCCTGGAAACCATCCCTGAGGATGCCATTAGAGTTGACAGTGACCCCAGATGACTGGAATATCGCACGTCCCGTCGTCGGTTGGAACACAATAAGCACAACTGACTCTCATAAACCCCCCTTATCGATGTTGATTTATCACAAAGGCAAAGCTCTGCGGCTCTAAGAGGTTGGTAAATAGCAATTTATTTTTTTATTTTTTTCCTGCAAGCATTTCTCCCACAGCAACTCTCATAATGAATCCGCCCACTCCAGTTCATATCCGTGCCAGTATGGGTTTTAGCGCTACGCCATGTGGTGTTAGTGAAAAGTGTCTTTTAGCACACTGGGTTACAGACATCTTTACACATCCCGCTGTCCCCTGACCCCCGCCCCCTGACCCCCGCCCCCTCCCCTACTTAGTCTATAAATATGCCTTGTGTAATAAATATTGTCTGTATTATATACATTACTGATGAATTTAGTACAAAGGACCACAATGGAAACAAGCCCCTGGGCGTTTTTGTGTTATAATATTTTGCGTTTTGGATGTTATCAGACGATTATAACCATCACCAGCCCTTATCAAGACAATGCAATGGAGCCAGTATGGACAATTCCTACACTACACTACTACTGCTTCGACGGCAGTAGTTTCACTTCCGCATTTCCTAGTCGCCTAGATACTGCCTATAGAGCACCGAAGTCTGACGTCAATAACGGTAGAAGGCGCAAATCCACGGGTTCATGTACTTTTTTTGCATTGTAATCCCCATAGGGGGATTTTAGAGATTGTCTCATATAAGAACCGTGTTTGAAAAATAAACAAATCATCCAGGCCGCTTCACTCATATGGATATGAAGAATCAACTGACTGAGAGGAAACGCTAATGTTATTATGTTACAGCTACTGAATTAGTTACATTTTCGCTAGAAACAGACTGTATCATATATGAGTGACTGACTGTCGCAAACGATACAGAGACACTGACAATAACGCAGAGACAGCTTGTTTATTTTTGGACCACAATGCTTATAGTAGACGATATTAAGATCACCCCATGTTATTCTCCATAGAGAAATTACTTCCGTGAACCAGGGGAATCGAGAGGACGAGCGAGTGACGTCAGGACTTCGGCGCTCTATAGGCCAGACTTGGGCATTACACGGCCCGGGGGCAAAATGCGGCCCTTCGGCTGTCTCTGACCGGCCCATGAAAGGTTACATGGAAATTAGAAAATAAAACGTACTTTCTAATTTTACTTTATGCGTGGACTAAACTGCATTGCTTTTATTTTGAAGCCTGTTTATTCACGTACATGCAGTCATTGACAACGTGTTACCTTCCTTGTCACCCCTCAAAAATGTAAAAAAAAAGAAAGGTGGATGCTGAATGCAGAGGTTTCAACAAACAATATGGACTAAGTATTTATTTACTGAAGTCAGAGGTAATAATAACATACTCTTACTACTAGCTTGTCAAATCAATGTCATTTACTGCTTTTTATATAGAAATAAAAGTACTATTATGAATTGAGTTCAGACTTTTGGCCCGGCCCTGAACAATATTTTCTGTTTCTCATTTCGCCTCCTTGGGAAAAATAATTGCCCACCCCTAGCCTAGGCAGTTTGTAGGAAATGTCTAATGTCCATATTGCGGCCATTGCATGGTCTTATAAGGAGCATATTGGTGATTATCGCTTGATAACATCTGAAGTGGGCGTCATTTTAGCATAACCTTTGACTACTACCTGTACTGTTATTAAGCATGTTCATAAAGTATTCAATCAATCAATCAATCAATCAATCAATCAATCAATCAACTAAACCAATCAATCAATCAATCAATCAATCAATATCACTCTCATTTTTGTAAATTCAAATACATAGGCCTACTCCATATTTATTTGATTGAATATGTATCTTGGAATTTCTTTTTCCCTCTTTGAATAGGCAAGTGCCTAGAATCACAAGCAGCATAGATGCGCATAAATTCTGAACAACTTCTCTTTAGGGGGATCATGTGGAGAAAAAGAGAAAAATAAATAAGCAGAGGAAACATTAGATCACAAGGCCAAAAGGTTGGTCACATAACTCAGAGGGATAGCTTTTATCTTTTGTCTATCCGCCACCAAATCTCACGCAGGCCTATATATGACTACAGCCCGCCCCCACAGTTATTCAGCCTCGGAGCTGAGATGAGAAGTGACCGGCTATAGAAGCAGAGTGCAAGGCCCTGAGTGGGTTTCACAAAGCGATGCGGTCATGCACTGACCTGGGTCTGCTTGCCTCTGTGTCATGGTACCCCTCTGTGGCTGGTCGGTGGGATGGAGAGAGAGAGAGAGAGAGAGAGAGAGAGAGAGAGAGAGAGAGAGAGAGAGAGAGAGAGAGAGAGAGAGAGAGAGAGAGAGAGAGAGAGAGAGAGAGAGAGAGAGAGAGAGAGAGAGAGAGAGAGAGAGAGAGAGAGAGGAGGGTGGAGGGGCATATTATGAGATAGAGTGACACAGAGGGAGAGAGAAGAAGAAGAAGAAGAAGAAGAAGAAGAAGAGAGATTTTATTTTGCATCAAGAGCCATGCCAAAGAACAATATCACTCTTAAACATTTCTTGCTCTTTTATTCCCCTATAGTCTCTGCACCAAATATATGGTGGGCCATTTTCAGGGAAATGGGGAACCAGCCCACAGGTTGTAAATCGATGTTGATCATGAACTTTTGTCCGAATTGATGGGTATTAATTGAGCACAATGGTGTTATGGACTGTAGTTACTGTATTTTCCCCTCTAAAAACACCCGAAACATGGCTGGAATTTGTTCTAAATGATCGATGGAAAAAGCTGCAATATCTGAAATAATCTAACGTGTTTTGTTTAATTAAGTTTGTTTTAATTATTATTATTATTTTTAAACAAACCAAGAATATCACAATGTCAATTGTTTCCTATAACACATGCATGCATGCTCATTGTGAACGTGTTGGACCAAGTGCTGCCTCTGAAGCATGCTGTGTTACTAATGCTAATGACAGGAGCTGTGTTGGGTAGAGAGTCAAGGCTGAGCCTCGGTGCACTGGGTGCACGGTCCTCCTACCTGTGTCCTGGTTGTGGCTGGTTCTGCAGGAGAGGAGATACATGCAGACACAGTGTGAATACGAGATCAGCCCCGTGACTATACACCCTAGCGCACGTGCACACACACACACACACACACACACACACACACACACACACACACACACACACACACACACACACACACACACACACACACACACACACACACACCCTGGCCGCACCCTCCTCATAATGGGTTGGAATGCATAAAGACCTGCAGGAGGAGCGACCCATACGGTGCTTCAGTTGAGGAGGCAGGCCTGTGTGACACTGAGCTGTCGTTAGGTGTCTAGTTAGTCAGGGAGGGCAATGTAGCTGAACTAAAGTGCCAGGCAGGAGACACAAGGCTAAGGGTTGACACAAGGTTATATGGGCAGAATTAACTACACACGTAATAGCCTGTCTTCTGGTTCGTATGTTAAGAATCTAGGGAGTACAGACGTCGGAGTGCAAGGACATAATGTACAGTAAGGTTGCATTTAACTGTATGAAGAAGGCAGTGCACGCACATGTGGCACAAACAGAAATATCAAAAAGAAGAAGAGTCTGCACACTGGTGATGCTGAAAGAGCTCCTCTGAACTTGTATTGCTCGTCAACGTTTCGATCTTATTCGATCTTCATCCATAAGTATGTCCTGAGACTGAATAAGATTGACGATACGATACGATACGATACGATACGATACGATACGATACGATACGATACGAAACGATACGATACGATACGATACGATACGGTACGGTACGGTACGGTACGGTACGATACGATACGATACGATACGATACGATACGATACGATACGGTACGGTACGATACGATACGGTACCATACGATACGATACGATACGATACGATACGATACGATACGAAACGATACGATACGGTACGGTACGGTACGGTACGGTACGATACGGTACCATACGATACGATACGATACGATACGATACGATACGATACGAAACGATACGATACGAAACGATACGATACGATACGATACGTTACGATACGATACGATACGATACGTTACGATACGATACGATACGAAACGATACGATACGATACGATACGAAACGATACGATACGATACGATACGTTACGATACGATACGATACGTTACGATACGATACGATACGATACGATACGATACGTTACGATACGATACGATACGTTACGATACGATACGAAACGAAACGATACGATACGATACGATACGATACAACTGCAATTTGTTTTGCGTCCATGACGTCACCGTTCAAGATACAGCCAAGACATACACAATACATTACAAAAGATACATTACAGGACACTAATCACAGAAGCAGACAGGAACAAGAACAATAGAACATATCCTCTTGGTTTACCGATTTTGGTTTAAAAGCAGATAAGACTGGTGTACAAAAGAGTTATTTAGCCTGTTTTTCTTATATATAAGAACTCTATATATTTCGGGACTCTAAACCGCCTCATGGAGGGCAACAGTTATATTCATCATTTAAAACATGTAAGGGGTCAGAGGAGATACTCTTCGCTAGTCTAAGCATGCTCTTGGTCTGGGCTTCTTTAAATGAATGTAACACGAACTCAACAGGCCTACCAACAATTTTAGCACAGATCTTAATTTGGCTATACAGTTTGTTCTTATATACTATAGATAGGCTGTTAAACCAGCCGAGCAAACGAGCAATAAAACTTCAGAGGGGCTTTTTCAGCATCACCAGTGTGTGCAGACACTATTCTTCTTTGTGCATTAGTGTCTTAAGATCCTTATAATATTACACAACAGGGGAATTTTTCCCCCACCCCAATGCGATTCATTTTCCTGAAATTATATTCTTTCACACTGTATTCACAAAGAACGTGAACCGCGATAAGGAGATGACATTTTTATTTGAAATTAGGTTGATTATAAGCCTATCTCACAGAATTTCCCCGCCCCCCTTAATACGCCCCCTTTCGGGGTTAGTGGTGATAGCGTGACGTCACTCCATAGACGCTTCATGTTAACACAGGTAATTTAAGAAGTCTACAACTTTTGTTTTCTCAAGGTAAGGTTTGTTCTATCTGTTCGAGCTGATTTACCATATTGTTTGCTTCATAATAATATTGGTCTGTCACATTTTTACATTAGAAAATGTACTTAGATTCTCCAGAGAAAAAAACGTGTAAATGCTCATGTTAAAGTCACCACTATTTACCGGAAGTGGGCGTGAAAAACGGGCTGTGAGATAGGCCTATTCGCATAGTTCTCATGCAAAATACATCACACACACACAAACTGAACATTACATGGCCCGGACTACATTACTGTATATGTATTGGACCTATGACAATGCTGTTTGCACTTGAGCCATTTTGCACTTTTAGGTTGTACAGATCACAGTTTTTAACATCTTTACCCATGAGACTGTAGCTGCTGTGTTGGTTTTTAAGCGCACATTGAATTTCACGCCCCTTTTACTTTGTAATTGGTATTGTTGACACATAAAGTTGAACTTTGAACTGTAGCAAGCTGGGTGAAGATAAAACTGATTCTTTTTTTTAAATCGATGTGTGGTCCAGCTCTCTATATGGGTGGGCCACGGCCCACCCAGGCCCACCCATAGCTGCGCGCCTGGTTACCGACGATTTGATTTAAGGCTCTGTTCCATTTTGTGTGCAGTGGTTCTCAAACTTTGAGGACCCCCATAACTCTGAGAGTGCACATTTGTATGTAACAACACAGACTAATAACCATGCTGCTTCCCTGTGGATCTCTGTTCATCATTGATGATGGAGGTCTGCAACTTCTAACGTGTCTGTCATGCAAGCCTTATTTTCTTCCTGCCTCTATTTTTCTGCACTTTACAAGTTTCGATTTGAAGCCAGGCATGGTTTTGAAGGCAAATTAACAATAACGGTGCATGCACTGGGTCTGACGGTTTGCGAGATTGCTGTGGAATAACACAAACACACACGTGATGAACGCACGCACACACGCACACACACACACACACACACCACACACACACACACACACACACACACACACACACACACACACACACACACACACACACACACACACACACACACACACACACACACACGTGATGAACTGTGCACCACAGGATGAAATATACAACATCTCTGTACCTGTTCTCCCGCAGACTCCCAGTCGGCCCAGGCATTCTTTGTGAGCCCCCACATCACATTTCATACACAGATATCCCTGATTGAAGATGCCCCTAACACACACAGACAACGGGAATTTTAGTTTTTAGGGTTTTTGTTTTGACTGAAACAACGCACATTGACTTACAGTAATAGTAATAGTAATAACACATATTATATATATATATTATAGTAGGGCTGTCAAAATTAAATTGACAGCCCTAATATAATATATTAAGTTAATTAATATGTCATTTATCTTTCCATTCCCACGACAATATACAGAAAAACATGGCATATTTTGGACATAGCTCGAATGGTGATTAATCATGATTAATTCATTTGTAATGTCTGATTAATCTGATTAAAATTTGTAATCGTTTGTCAGCACAAGGGTGCTGACAAAGTATAAAAGTCTCACCTGAGCAACAGGCGGCAGAAGCTACATGAAGTGATTCTCTCAAAGGTGTGCATCTTGAACTGGTGCGAGTTACTGCTGGCATTCTCTGGTTGGACATTTGAACTGAGAGCAAAAAGTAAGAAAGAACGACAGACAGACAGAGACAGACAGATGAAAGAAGTTTTCATAGCCCCGTTTTAACGGCAGAGCACAGTTACGTAATGCATGTGATCCAAACTGCCAAAGTCAAACAAAATGTGGCTGTGTGAGACGACATGTGAACCTGTGAAAGGAGGATGCCTTTGAAATAAGAATAAAAGCTAGTGACACCCCTCTCCCATGTCTGGCACACCAGTCACATGTACTTTAACTGAACGTCGCTATGATTGACTCTCTAATGAGGACCCCACTTCCCTTTCAAAGGTTACTGTACATTCGTCTGTAAATGCTAAATGGTGCCTTTATAGCACTTTTATCCAAAGCGAATTAAATAAATTGTGCATCCATTCACCCATTCACACACACATTCATACACCGCTGTGGAAACCATGCAAGGCATCGTGAGCAATTAGGGGTTCAGCCTCTTGCTCAAGGACACATCGACACTAATTCTGGGGGAGCCCGGGATCGAACTGGGAACCTCTGGTTCCCATCCGGCCGTTCTACCGGCCACTCTACCCCTGAATCACTGCCGCGTCTTAATGGGGTCCGCTCTTCTAGCGCAACCAGAACCAGAACCACGTATCTGCAACAAGTATGTCCTTCATGAATGGAAATGGAGAGAGGCCATTACTGGTAATCAGCGGTCTCAATCGAGAGTCACATATACTGTAGGCCTATCCCCCCACCCACTCCTCCCCCAGAAAAGAGCAAAAGAGACATTTGTCGGATCAATCCAAGAATGCAGAGGCAGCAATGTATAGGCTACACACACACACCTCAATATCAAAACAATATGAAAAAGATGATGTCTCACAGGGCCAACCTCCCAGCGACACAAAGTAATGAAAAAAACTGTACCACCCAAAAGCCTCTGATTTGAAAACCAAGTGAGACATCAAATTGAAACAACAGACAGAGAATGCTTTGTAGTCTATTCGCGGATGAATGACTTTTGTTTTCCGTTTGTGTGTGTGTGTGGTGTGTGTAAATGGTAAATGGTGCATTTATATAGCGCCTTTATCCAACGCGCTTTACATACCCACCCATTCACACACACATTCATACACCGATTGCGGCGGAAGCCATGCAAGGTACCAACCAGCACATCGGGAGCAATTTGGGGTTCAGTGTCTTGCCCAAGGACACTTCGACATGTAGACAGGAGGAGCCGGGATTCGAACCGCCGACCCATGGATCATTGGACGACCTGCTCTACCTCCTGAGCCACAGCCAGTGTGTGTGTGTGTGTGTGTGTGTGTGTGTGTGCGCACGTGCGCGTGCAGTGCGAGCAATTACTTGTATGATGTGGGACATGCAGAGGATATGTCACTCACAACGCAACACGCTGTGAGCTCAACTAAGTATAATTTACTGGAGTTGGGGCGAGTTGGGGTGTGAAGCATGGAGTTGGGGCGAGTTGGGGCGTGCAGCATGGAGTTAGGGCGAGTTGGGGCGAGTTGTGGCGTGAAGCATGGATTTCTACACAGAAGGCAAAAGGAATTCAAAAGGCAATTCATTAATTTCCCATAGTAAAAAGCTGCATTCATGGTCTGCAGAAGGTTCATGGTCTGCATTCATGGTCTGCAGAAGGAACCTTTTACAGACAGGTAAAAGGTAGCCTGGCGCAGCCACACTAAACCCGCCCCTATTGCATATGCGCAACGTGAGGCTAGGTAAAAGGGCAGGGGCTGAAGCCCCCTTTGATGTCTATGTGTGCACATTTCTGCTTCTATGACTATACTTGTGCAAGCTCTCAATGTGCAAAGCTCTCAATGCGTCGCAGTGCAACGCCTTATGATCTTGTAGATGTAGATCATCTACTTTCGGCTTTAAAATGCAAACTGGCATTCATAAAATCACTATCGCTAAATGTCCTCATAAGTATAGTAATATGAATGTGTGTGTGTGTGTGTGTGTGTGTGTGTGTGTGTGCGCGTGCGTGCGTGCGTGCGTGCGTGCGTGCGTGCGTCTGTGCGTGCGTGCGCCAACTCACAGCATGAGTGCTACAGTTGAGAGCTCATCAAACACTGCACATCAAAGTCAATATCTCTCACAGCACAACCACATACACACGAAAGCTTCCACACTCAACACAAATAGGAATCCTACCACGAGGAGTCACATGAGAAAAACACAAAAATACACAAACAACACTGAGTGAAGGTCAGTGGATGGATGCTCTGTGCTGTGTGGACTCACATGGCCATCTCAAACTGGTCCAGCCATTTCTTCTTCAGCTCCTGCGTCTTGAAAAAGAGCTCGAACCCGGACTGCCCCTGGCGATGTGTCAGGTTGAACCCGTAGCACCACTGTGGAAGAATGCAATGAAACTCAGCACACCACACATTTTTTACCCATTGTCAGCTTTCTGATTGGTCCCTGACTGACTAGCAGGCTGGTTTTGCCTTGTTCTGCACTGGTTCCGCCTTGTGGTTGTTTATGTTGAATTTGCTAAAGTATTTAAAAACATAATGCCCAGTCAGTATACTGCACCACGTTTAAAATAATTAAAAGAATAATAACATAATTTAATACACTGAATATCAAAACAAAGCAACTGAAAAACCATGTTATTGTGTTATGGAGAGAAAGGATTTTTGCCCAACCAAGAAACAGCAACCAATGAGTCCAAAGAGGGGCACAACCACTTGACAAAGAGTATTCAGAGTCAGAATCGACTTTATTGTCACATCACAGGTTTTCAGGTGTAGGCATATGGGATATACCGGTATAGCACCAATTACACAATTGCACCCCTACTATTGATGGAGTTTAATGTTTGATGTGTAATGTTTAATGTTTTGTTTTTTGCATACATTAAATGGTGAGGAGAAGAGCTGTAAAGAAACTGGACTTCTGAAATTAAATTGTTTCAGAGCTCCATAGACTTACTTTATTTATTTGGCAAAAAACGCAATGTTTCGACCGCTAGGTCTTCATCATGCATTCCCAATTTGCGATGTTCCTGATCTGCGTTGTTCAGAGTAGGCCGGCATGTACTCTGATTCTCATGGCATCCACATTTGTTGATACCAAGTCGCTATGGTTTCCGACATTGCTAATCAGAGTACGTAGTGGCCAATCTGATCGAGTCATGTAAGATTTACCCAGAACTCCATACTTGGGCATTGCTGACTCATAGTGACATAAGTGATGATGCAAGCATGAACGCCGGTCAAGCCTAGAACCGGAAGGCACTGCATGTTTCAGTTCAGTTTGACCAGCTGACCGTCAAGAGCATCCAGTCCATCACACCACTACAAGGAGCATCCAGCCTCTATCGATCCATAACATATTCTTCTATAATCAGCTTGGCTCCAGCCTGAGTGAAAAAGTGTCTCCAAAGAGCAGAATTGAAAGAGTCCAATGTACTGCAGTGGTATAGATTTACAGCATAAGATTTGATCATGTGTGACATGTGCTGGACGGTGCACCTAGAAGGTTGGCCTGTGATGTGGAGACGCTGGAATGCTGCTGTGGCAGTGGGCCACAGAGTGTACAGCTTCGGAGGGTACGCCAACACCGGCGATAACAGGGATCACTTTTACGTGCACATCTTCAACACGGTGTCTTTGCGCTGGGCAACCTTGCCTTATGTGACAACCCAAGAAGAAAAATGTCTCCTTCAGATTCCCTCCAACCCCATATGCCACACGGCTGTGCTGATAGAAGATATCGTCTACATCTGGGGGGGACTAGTGGACTTTTCAATAAGGAAGCTTGCCCATATAGTGCTAGGCGGCGTGTCTACGGGAGAGCCTGCAACGTTCTTTATGCGTTTGACATCAAAACCCACAAATGGTTCAAGCCCACAACCTCTGGCGCTGTTCCGGAAGGCCGCGCAGGCCACTCTGCCTGTGTGTTGAGGAAGGATGACAGACATGTACTGTATGTCTATGGAGGATATGAGCAGCCTCGTACATGCACTAATGACATCTACACGTTGGACACCACCACAATGGTCTGGACTTTTATTGATGCCAGAGGAACTCCAGCACTTGCTTCAGCATTTCACTGTGCCACCATCATTGGGACAAAGATGTTTGTTTTTGGAGGCAGCATTGGGGCCTGGGGGTGGACGGACTACAACAACAATATCAGAGTGTTTGACACAGAGACCAACTTCTGGCTAAGCACGCCTTCTGCACAACGTATTCTAGACGACCACCTGTCACCTGTTTATTCAGCCTTTGCCTACAATGGAGAGATGTACATATTTGGCAGCGGCAGGTCACAGTCCTTCAATACTTTGTGGAGTTTCAATCCAGAAACCTTTTCTTGGAAGAAGGTAGAGCCCAAGGGGAACCGCCCACTTAAGTGGAATATTCCGATGTCCTGTTGCAAGGTGGGGGATTATGTCGTTTTATTTAGAGGACAAACAAGAACCAAACCCAGTGTCCAGTATATCTTAGACTTGAGTCCTAGTCTGAAGACATTGTGCAAGCTAGCAGTTACTCAATGCAATCTGGAGCTGTCGGGACTGCCACACGACATCAGGTGGGAACTGGAGGCCATGACTCCTTCAGACAACAACATCCCTCCAACAAAGAAGATGAAAGCAACAGTGCATTAGAATATTTATTAATGGATTGAGATGACTTGACTGGACTGGACTATGACGGACTAACAGTTTTATGCCATGAAGTTGCCCCATCAGTGTTTTTTCGTTGTCTTTTGTGTTCTCTCTTGATACTGTTATATGTTGTGCTGCACTAAACGGAATTTTGTTGTATGTCTTATTGGGGGCCAATAAGGGCTTGTGTGGGGGGGGGCAAATAAGGGCTTGTGTGGGGGGCAAATAAGGGCTTATGTGGGGGGGCAAATAAGGGCGTATGTGGGGGGCCAATAAGGGCTTGTGTGAGGGGCCAATAAGGGCTTGTGTGGGGGGAAAATAAGGGCTTGTGTGGGGGGGCAATAAGGGCTTATGTGGGGGCCAATAAGGGCTTATGTGTGGGGGGCAAATAAGGGCTTGTGTGGGGGGGGGGGCAATAAGGGCTTATGTGGGGGGCCAATAAGGGCTGTGTGGGGGGGCAATAAGGGCTTGTGTGGGGGGCCAATAAGTGCCATAGTTTCAGACTAATGAGAACATATTGCTTATTTTACTGTTCAATGACATGAAATGGCGCAAGGGAAGGACTCCACAAAAAGACCACGCCCAAAAATCGGCGCGTGCTGCGCGCGCCCACACATGTGCCCTTTTCTGGAGTTTGAGCCCCTGCCCCCCCAGTTCTCTCTGCACGGCCCTGCACAAAGCCACACGTTGGAGCGGTTAGCATCACAAAAAAATATGAAAAAGAGCTAAATAATAACTACATTGGAACACAGGTTCCTTTGTTCCATTTCCGGATTTATTTATTTTTGTTTTTCTATTTCCGGTATTGGTTTAGATTTCCAGGTGGACAGTGAGGATATCTACCAACACAGGAGTTCTCCTGCTGGGTAATGATTGGCTTGCACTCACATGGTCCTGAGTGTTTGAGAGCCCTGCTCGCCATTAAATCATTGATGACTGAGGGCGGTGCTCTTGGTGCACACACAGTCTGAAGTTTCATTTAGTACAGCATGATATATGGCCATAAGCAGCCTTGAAGGACCCAGTGCATTCATCACCTGACATTAGCATCCCCCTTAGCATCTCTGTCTGTTGGTGTGTGTGTGTGTGTGTGCGTGCGTGCGTGCGTGCGTGCGTGCGTGCGTGCGTGCGTGTGCACGGCTGTACGCGCGTGTATATGTTTGTGTGCACGTGATTGCGTGCGTGTGTTGGACATAAGTACTGTAGAATCACCATCCTACTTCTGCAGTGTGCATGCGCGCGCGTGCGTGCGTGCGTGCGTGTGTGTGTGTGTGTGTGTGTGTGTGTGTGCGCGATGGTGTGTTTTCAGTGGTCGTGCATTAGTGTTCACCTATCTGTATCCACTTGCAGGTCCGTGCATAAATGCGGGCTCCCTTGCGAGTGTGTTTTCATCAGTGTGTGTGCGTGCATGCGTGCATGCGTGCGTGCGTGCGTGCGTGCGTGCGTGCACATACTGTGTAATCTGTCTCTCGTGCATATGCAGATATGATCTATTGAGTTACAGTAATTGGCTAGGCTGGAGATAACGGAGAATGATGTCAGAGCCAAACATGGCCATCGCATTAGAACACTGTTTTTGTTCCATTAAAACGTCAAGATATGATTGTTGTATCAGACATTATGTCAGTGACCTAGTCTATAGGCATGACATGCACGCATGCACGCAGTCACACACACACAGTCACACACACACACACACACACACACACACACACACACACACACACACACACACACACACACACACACACACACACACACACACACACACACACACACACACACACACACACACACACACACACCAGTTTCCAATACTTTAACTTCTACTCCACTATACATCTTAGAGGCAAATACTGTACTTTTTACTCCACTACATGTATGAGAAAACGTTAGTTACTATAGTTACTTTGTAGATTTTGACATACATCTTTAGACCTTTGCAGTATTGATACCTTAACTTACTAAGTACAAATGTGAGTACTTTTTCCACCACTGCGCACGCACGCACGCACGCACTCACGCACGCACGCACACACGCACACACTCTCACACACACACACACACACACACACACACACACACACACACACACACACACACACACACACACACACACACACACACACACACACACACACACACACACACACAGCAAATCACATCACACGCGATGACAGGGGCACACAGACAGAAAGACACGTGCTCCAACATAAACATGTCACCATACATGCAGCAAACACAATGCACAATATGCTCACAAAAGAGAAGAAAGCACCAGAGAGCGAGCGAGCGGTCCCTCCCTGGCAAGCTGTCAGTCTTACATTAGCAATCAGCATTGGAGTGAGAAGGCACCATCTGTGACTATACATCAACAAGGCATCAACAAGTCCACTGCAGCACCACCACGCTGTCTGGCAAAATGCACCCGTAGGGCAAAGACAAGCTTTGTTGTTTAAAAATCCACATAGCGAAGGAAAAGTGCAGCCTATAGCTGGGGTTTTATAATCAACTTTGCCGGTTTCCCCATGAGAATAAAGGAGAGCATGACCCTGCCACAGACGCATACATGAAACAGTATGAATCAGACTGCCTCATTTGTTTCAGTAAGAAAATATATATATTATTTAAAAATGTGTGAGAAAGCCTGTGTTATTCTTTTTGTTTCTTTTGGCTGAATCGCAAGGTCAGCCATACAATATTTTGCAAAAGACATGGTCTGAGTGACAGTAAGTTCATTGGTCGGCTCGGCCGGTTGGCCTAACAACAAACCACTCTAGGCAATCACAACACAATCGTCCTTTCAGGCTATGGGATGTAGCTTATCCTAATAATAACCAACCTTTTCGTATCAGTTTTCAAAATCGTTCCTACAGTCAATGCCAGACTATAATGTAATCAATGTAATCAAAACCAATCTGATTCATTAGAGGATTACTCACTGATATGTTGTGGTGCTTGCGAATTCAGTATAGTTTAACACACCCAGGCAAGCTCAATATAAATAAATAATAAATAATACTAAAATGTCGTGGAAACTTTCTAAATTAGATACTTAAAGTTGTCACCCTCTACTTTCAGGGGATGTGTATCTTAATCCCACGCCAGTTGCTGAAGACGTAGATCAACAGCGCAGCGTCACAAACAATCCTGGCTTGGCTGACGTCCAACATACACCATGAGGGTATGAGTTTGCTGATATGAAAAGAAAATTGCTCACCAATGAAGATATCAGCTTAGGTGAGTTATCAGCTGACTCAATAAGTGCAACACTGCACTCAGTAAGCCGGTCAAGCGCTGTGCCACTCCATATGTACAGTTTTATATGTAATGTTATATGATGTAGGCTATACGCCTAAAGGCGCGACCTGCCACGGTACAAACGGGACGAACCGAGGCGAATATACAGTATATATTCAGGTCTGAACGCATCTTAAAGGCGAGATCAGATCAACATATTGTTGCTGTCGGGAGGAAACCTAGCTCCATTTATGAGGTTCTTGATTTTTGGGCTTAATATTGATGACATCCCTGATGATGTCACGTGATGTCACTAGGGTAACCGACCAACCAACTGACTGACTGAATGAATGACTGACGGGAAATGCACGATTTCCTAGTAATTGCGACCTGCAGTCGCAATAAAAAAATCACACCTGTGTGAACTGAGTGGTGTAAGGTCTTATATAGACTGATCAGCTGTGGTCTGACGTAATGTCTGACGTAATAAAATCACACCCGTGTGAACTGGGTGGCCATAGCAACCATGCTCATTTTTTGATACGAACAGACAGACAGACAAACTAACAAAGCCAGTTGTAGGAGTGGTTTACACCACTCAAAAATATATATACAGCATATTCAATTCATTTCAAATTGAGCTTTATTTATTTCCCTGTCTCTCTCATTGATCAAGCTCTGGTATGCCTATACAGCACCGATTTGCAAACTGTGATGTCAGCCATGTCCACATATGGACATAACTGTTGCCTAACAACACTGATTTGCACTGACAGCATGTCCCCGTCCATATCACCAGTAGATCAGCCACAGTGATGTGATCATAGTTCTATTATAGATTATCGATTACCATCGTTCATAGCTGAGTCAAGGTGTTTTGTTTAATTCAGGATCGGCAGCATGGCTGGACGAGGTGGCAGAGCCAACACATCCATCAACCTGCAGGAGGCCTTGGGCATCGGTAGAGGAGAAGTACCTCCAAGCGCCATGGAGCCTCCGTCCCGGTTCCCTCCCCTGACAGCCCAGCCGGTCCCGTTACACACAGGGCTGGATGTGGGGTACATGTTGGACCTGAAGCAGGAGCTGAGAGCTGCCTGCAAGAACCTCCCCTTCTACATCAAAGTAGCCGCACCAAGGACAGACGCGGAGAAGTATTCTGACAGACACCGGCCCGACGAGCCCAGAGACAGCACCGTGGAATGGAGGCCAGACTGGAGCCGGTTGCCCAAGGAGCTCCGCATCAAAGTGAGAACCTCTCTGGGAAAAGCTCTGGTAGGTCCACCTCGAGTCAAAGCGCTTAAGAAATCCATCGTGGCAAACGAGGAGGAGGTTCTTTCCCAACTGGAGAAGAAAGAAGAGATGGAAAACTCTGCAGATGAGGATAATGAGGAGCAGGCAGAGGAGGAGGATCTAGAAGCCAAAGAGGAGCTGGAGGAGGAGACGGACTATATCATGTCATACTTTGACAATGGAGAGGACTCTGCAGCAGACAGTATGGATGAAGCCACCTACTAGAACCTCTAGAACCCTCCTCATGTCCTACACAGCAGTGTTCTCTGCTTTTATTTTTCAATGTTCAAAAGTATTGCTAAATCTGCAAATGCCCATATAAGGAGTAACCTGATGTCATAGCAGTGAAGTATTAGACTGTCCTAGACACAATATTTGAGCATGCCATCGGAACCCCATACATGGTCATAAAAGAGACATCACTCACCCACAACGGGTACAGTGCGTATTGTATAACTGTGTGGGGCATGAATTTCCAACTTGCTTCGTTCCCGAACTTGTTGTTCCCAAGTATGTACTGGAATCTCTGTGTGCGTGCCTGCGTGTCAGCACGTGTCAGTATGTCTCGCGCATTTCTCGAGAAGCGTCAGATCGATCGGCTTCAAACTTGCCGCGTATCGCTGACGTGACATATCACAGGTTATTTTCAGATACCTTGTTTTCTTATTTGCAAACGATATAATTATATTGACGTGAAAGAGCATATTGAAAGAGCACAATATGAGTTTCTGCAATGCTGCAGAAAACCCTGCTCTTCTATTGAGACGGTTAGACCGTGTCAAAGGTCATGTCTCACCTAGACACAGACATGATGGTCAAGATTCAATTTATACCCTAAGCAAACAGGCAGGCTTTATTAGCCCAATGGTAAACATTTCAGCACTCAAAGCTGAAAGCAAACAAAAAGGTAGGAGCGCACACCAAAAGTAGGGAGGTGCTGACCACGGCAGACAAACTTTAAAATAGAAAGGAGAGGTCGCACAGCTCGTAGTCACGATACCAAAAATACATTTTATTGGGTTACCAACGATTCGACAAACACATTGCCTTCTTCAGGGTATGTACATTTCAGCACTAGCATAAATCCGGGGTAGAGGTACTCTTCTTGAGAGGTCTCTCAAGAAGAGTGGAACATGGGAGGAATGTATTGACTTCACTGAGAAATAATGTTGTCCTGTCATATATTATGATATATCATATTACGTAGATGCATCCCACACTTTATGGGGTATCCTGCAGAGTTATATTCCTATGTTTGAATGCTGGATTGCTGTTATGCTGCCTATAATGCATTTTAATGTTAGCATATAGTTTTACTCATTTTGTCTGTGCATAATGTGTTATGTATGCTCTTTTATGTTTCTTCATCCATCAACCTGCCCAGGGACTTCAGATTAAAAGCCGGGTTACATCTGGCACATTCACATGGTGCATCTATGTTCTCTCATGTTTATCAATGTGCATGGTTGGTCGCTTTTTAAAGTTAAATAAACCTTAAATCAGAAAAATACAACAAATTAAAATGTGCAAATTCAAAGAAAAACATAATTCATTTGAATTAAGTCATTCAAAATAAAATTGTAATCAGAATCCTGCCAGGTTCTGTCTTTTTTGTATTATTTTATTTTGTAGTGAATAAAACCTGCAGGGAAAACGTCAGGAAAAGATCAGGAAAGCTAGAAGAGTTGGAATGGCACATCTGTAGCGAGTTTCGTGCCCACAGAATTGTTCAGTTTGGATGAACTCGCACAGCCTCTGTCCCATCCCAGTAAAATATAAGCCTTCCAGCATTTCAAACACGGTCCGGCCATATACTAGATTTTGACCAAGTCTTATTTCATATGGTCTCAATCCCCATAGGGAGTGATTGTAATTTTCTTCAGCCACCCCACAGGTCAACAATAGACAGTGATCCTGGCTGTTCCCAGACACCCACTGGAGAGGGATAGAGGAAGGGACATGTCTGCTCTGTGGTCTACATGTGCTATAGGCTAGCTAGGGCCTTCAAGGGTTCTCATTTTAGTTTGCGGGCACTTTAATCTCATACCATGTGCTGATACTCTTTGTTTGCACCTTAAGTCATTAAGACCTGAGGCAATTCTAAAGAGGTCGTCTAAATCCTACCAGTTTTCTGAAAAACGTATGTTGCTATATTTTCATGTCAAGGACCCCCTAAATTATATATGTATCTATACCACCAATATCTCAATATATTCTGTTCCAGGGACCCTCAAATATTTGAGTTAAAAATGTTCACTTCAAAATAAATCTATTCAAAATCAAATTTATATTCAAAGATTCGCACAAATATTCATGATTTTGAATAGCCAAAGTATGAAACAATGGTTGAAGTGGTTACACAGATGCTTTTGTGCATGGTTTGAATGGCTTAATGCCAAATACCTTGCACATACCTCCTGCTATGTTCATTCACCTTATGTCTAACCTCATGTACATGCTGTACCAGCTGGATATGCCATGTGTAAATATGTAGATATCTTTTGTTTGATAATTATTTTCCTCCTTGCTCTCCCTGTCACCCACTCACCTTCTCCTTTTCTTGTCTCTTTCTGAAAACAACCAAAGCCATGGAGCTCGCACAAAAAACAACTTCTTTGCACCTGCAAAAGTGATCTGACAATACAGTTTATTCACATTTTTGGGGGGGAGTTTTCCTCGCCTGACTGAGGGAAGGCATGTCATTTTAGATGTTTGCGCTGGCCGTTCAAAAATAGCAGATATACAAGCTCACAGCCCATCGCTTTGTGCTGCGCTGCAAGCTTGTACATTTGTTTTTTGTTTTTTTTAATGATTTGAAAGATATCTACATTTTTGGGAAAATGTTGAAACATTTGGGATTTTTAACACATATCTTCTCCTCTGGGGCTCCCTGGAACAAAATATTTTGAGATGGAGTTGGGGAGATGAAAAGGTAGCACCACTGATATAGCAGCATAAAGGTATGAGCACCACTGATATAGCAGCATATGTTTTTCCGAAAACATTTAGGATTTATAAGACATTTTTAGAATTGGTCTCAGGTGTTAATGGGTCCAATGTGTGTCGGTGAGGCCCGTCTAGACCATAACTGTGTATACATAGAGGTAAACTAGACTTCACAGAGCAGTGCTGCTACTGTAGGAGCTTTGAATTCAATGATTGCTCAAGGACATGTCGGCACGGCAGACGCAAAGCTTGGAGTGGCTCCCTCCAGTCTCACGTCTTTTATCACTGCACACCATACGGCAGAATTCTGCAGTATTCATCTAACTAAGAGTGCATAACCCGCAGCGTTCAATTAGCACTACATGATTTGCAGTGTATTATGACACCCGTCATTTTCTACACTGACATGTTTGGCTTAAGAATGTTTGCTCAAACTGGTGATGCAACTACCGGCATATTGGTAAAAGCAAATGTTATTCTAAGGGCCATATAATGAAATTATTTATATTCTTCTCTAACATAGTGATTCTCAAACCTTTTAATTTCAGGGACCTCCAGTTCGATATGCATCAGGCCTCGGATCAAATGGAACCCCATAAGGGCCCAGTTGGTTCCTAAACTATTAATCATTTGGCTGGGGACCCCATGGCACCACCTCAAGGACCCCGGGGGTGTCCTCGATCCCACGTCGGGGTCAATCTTAGAATGAACGCGTTGTGTCCCCACAGACCACTGACCTTTTTGCCCTCTTTGTCAGAGGTGGGGTTGTTGGTGATCTTATAGACGTTGAAGTGAAGGATGTCTTTCAACTCGTAGATGTCTCCCCTTCTCTTGCATACGATGACAGCCACGTCAAACAAGAAAATGTGCCTGCAATACACTATTAGTTAGCGAAAGACATTCTCCCTGGTCCACTCCGAAAATATTTTAAGTGACAAAATTACATAAATTACGTTTTGTTGTACTACTAGAATTTCGCGGGCCTTCGGCCCGCTCATCCTAACGCGATGCGTCGCAAATGGGAAGAAGGCAATGGCAACCCATGATGTTTTCATTTATGCATTTGCTTGGAAAGCGCAAAGTTGCCAAGCTGGCTGAGTGGCCCTGTTTGGTTTTGTGTATGTGCGTATGAAAGCGAGCATGGCAAGGCGCAGGAACAGTATACTGTACTGTACTGTACTGTAAGTCTTTGTACTGTACTGTAGTCATGTGTACTGTACTGTACTGTTCTCTGTACTGTTGTATTAGTGTTTTTTTATTATTATGATTATTACATGGATTAATATTCTGATGTACTGTACTGTACTGTTCTCTGTACTGTTGATATTATAGTTAGTAGTGTTGTGTTATTATTTATTATTATTATTATTATTATTATTACATGGATTAATATTCTGATGTGAGCTTTCTTTCTGTACTGTACTGTACTCATGTGTACTGTAGTGTTCGCTGTATTGTTGATATTATTGTTGTTATTAGTGTAGTGTTGTTATTTATTATTATTATTATGATTGAAAGAGCATGGCAAGGCGCAGGAACAGTATACTGTACTGTACTGTACTCATGTGTACTGTACTGTTCTCTGTACTGTTGTTAGTGTTGTGTGCTTATTTATTGTTATTATTACATGGATTAATATTCTGATGTACTGTACTGTTCTCTGTACTGTTGATATTATAGTTATTAGTGTTGTGTTATTATGTTTTATTATTATTATTATTATTACATGGATTAATATTCTGATGTGAGCTTTCTTTCTGTACTGTACTCATGTGTACTGTACTGTTCTGTACTGTTGTTATGATTAGTGTAGTGTTGTAATTGTGTATTATTATTATTATTATTAGCGTTTTGTGGCGTGTGTGTGTGTGTGTGTGTGCCATTTCAGCTGCATCGCGAGGCGATCCAAATTCCCCCCCCCCCCCCCCCGCGCACGCACGCACGCACACACCACACACACACACGTGTCTGCAGTGACACTGCGTTGTACACAGCTGTTCTATTTCATCCTTACTGACTGTAAGTGCTTAACACTGGACGCCAATCATCCAGTGTTAAGCAGTCATCCAGGATTCATAGAACCATAGTTACATACGTGACTTACGTTTTGTGTTGCAGCGCGTTGTTGCAGCGTGTGCGTGTAGTGTTGTTGTTGTTATCCATATATGCGGCTCGGTTCGTCCCGATTGTACCACGCCAGGTGTCGACGCGGTCGTGTTTGCATGATTGTAACTGTGTATGTAATCGCGGCGCTCTCCATCCAAGTTAGAATCAGTGTAGAACCTGTGTTGTTGTTCTTCGTCTTCTTCTACTTTTGGTTTCCGGCAGGCTGTACACTGTGTGTGTGTGTGTGTGTGTGTGTGTGTGTGTGTGTGTGTGTGTGTGTGTGTGTGTGTGTGTGTGTGTGTGCGCGCGCGCACGCACGTGTGTGCGTGTGTGTGTGTGTGTGTGCGTGTGTGTGTGTGTACCGTGTAACTTCCGGTAGTGTTTCCGGAAGTGTGAAAGGTAACACGAAACACACGTGGGTCACGTGGTGGGGTTTTGAGCCAATGGGGAGGGGGTGATGTAGTGTTGCCAGGTCCACGTATTGTAAGCGAGTGGTAGTGTGTGAAAGTATAGGCTGTAGGCTGTAGGAAGTCAGGGTTTGCGGCCTTGTTTACATAGACGTGGCAACAATGTTTGACAATGTTGGCGGCGCAGCCAATGAAAAGAGTGGAATCACGGGATGCAGTGTTGCCAGGTCTGCGAATTGTAAGCGAGTTGTAAGTAGCGTGTTGAATGGCATTTTTTCTGTGCTTGTTTGCATAGACGTGGCAACAAATTAGGCGGGGGTGTCGGTGCTTGTGGCGTGTTTGTGTTTATTATTGATATTGCTGTTGTTTGTGAGTGTGGACGGGAGTCGGCTGTAGTGGCAGTGCAATGACTGTTTTTACGCGGGTGTTGTTGAGTGTGGCCGTGCGGCGCGACATGAGGAGATAGCCGTGGATCGACGCGGAGGGTAAGACTGTGTCGTGTTAGTGTGTTGTTGCAGTGTGTGTTGCAGCGTGTTGCAGCGTGTCAGTGACGTAGTAGCTGGTTTTTTGGACTTTATGTTCCTTTCCTGGGCTTGGGCACATGTTTTCAAATGTATAATAGATATGATTGTGGCCAATGATTGTACCCAAGCAGGACTGTATCAGATGGCCCGGTCCAGCTCACAAGCAGCGAGCCACTCATCACTATTAAAAGAGGAATGCATCTCACCTAAACTGTTTCTTCTTGTCAAGGTTCATGGAGACCACACGTACCTCTCCATCCCCTTTAGGCCGACCGTAGGTAATCAGGGGCTCTTTCTGAAAGCAGAGAACGAGGAGTTTGTGGTTAGTATTAAAAAATGCAACATACAGTAGGCTGCTATCTATCTATAAATGCACCGAAAAATGTATGTCAGTCATTCTGTCTGTCCGCCCTTCTGTCTGTAGCCTACACTTCCTTATATTAACCTGACCCCGCCAGATGGGGCAGTAGAGAGTACTCTCTACTGTTAAAAGGATGAGAGTATATCATTTGCTGTTCATATATTCAGAACGGGTAAGGACCTTAGAGTATATATGAATAGAGACGGCACCGGATTTCTCCTCCCATCCATTTGCATTAAGTTGCTCAAAGGCGATTTCACTCCTCCTTCCGGGTAGGAACAGAGTGCATTCTGGGATTGATTGGGCCAAACTCATGAACGCACTGGCCGTTGACTATCATTGCACTGAAACAGCGTTCACGTGTCATCATGCACAATGATAACGTGCGCAATGATAGTCAACAGACCAGCGCGTTCATGAGTTTGGCCCAGCGCTGCAATACCAAATTCGACCACTATGTCCATTTCGCCTCAGGGTTTCCTCTGGGTGCCGTCTCTATTCATATATACTCTAAGGTAAGGACTAGTAGAACCAATTAAGTAGTGTGACTATACCAAGATTAAGCAAAACTAGTATATTTCAGAACACTGACTTTTCTCAGCAACTTTCTACTGCTTAAATGTACTGTGGAGTCACAATCTTTGACCGCCATTAAGGTATGTTGAGCATTTCCACAGGACGAGCCGGCACTATGAGGACAGAGTTCAGCACCACGGACAGCACCTGATCCTCAGGCAACACTGTTAAAAGGATGGCTGTTCTACTGGCAGTGGTGGAAAAAGTACTCAAATGTTTTACTTAAGTAAAAGTATCAATACTGCCATGTATAGTAGAAATACTCCGTTACAAGTAAAGGTCTGGAAGTCAAAATGTACTTGAGTAAAATAAGTATTGGCATGAAAATGTAGCCTACTTAAAGTACCAAAAGTAAAAGTACTTATTGTGCAGAATGTACCATTTCAGATGTTTTCAAATGAATAAAAAGCTTTTGAAAATAGCAGATGTGACGCATTGTGAACTTGTAGATTGTCTATTTTCAAATGTCCGAAATGTATATAGGGCTGAAGTGTTAATGTATGTTTTGTAATAATAATCAAAATCTATGAAGTAACTATATAATAATTTCATATAATTGTAGTGGAGTTAAAAAGTACAATATTTGCCTCCGAGATGTAGTGGAGTAGAAGTAAAAGTATTGGAAATTGGAAATACTCAAGTAAAGTACAAATACCTCAAAATTGTACTTATGCACAGCACTTAAGTAAATATACTTAGTCCACTTTTCCACCACTGTGGAACAGCCAACAGCTGCTCGTAATGTTCCGCGCAGTGTCTCGGTAAACAAAGTCAGATCAAGTCAATTCGTCTTCATTATGACTGAGAGTCTGCTGACCCACATCCACATGCACAGAAGAACTAAGAAACTAACTGGCACACACGACAGAAAAACAAGAAAATAAGAAATGTTTTACATCGCCTCAATATAACATAATAAACAAGAGAGCAAACAGTTATACGAAAGTCATTCAAGCATGGGTTTTACCAGGTTTTCAATTGAGCGCTGGTATTGGTCAATCTCCCTTAGTGTCTCGTTGTCTCTTTTGACTTCGTTAACATACTGAGCAAGGTCCTGATTCACGCACGCACGCACGCACACACACACACACACACGAGAGAGAGAGAGAGAGAGAGAGAGAGAGAGAGAGAGAGAGAGAGAGAGAGAGAGAGAGAGAGAGAGAGAGAGAGAGAGAGCACTTTAAATGGATTACAGACGTATATGTACTTGGATTGCCTACATTTATTGTAAGATCAATGTTAAATGTACAAATAACATGTTTGATTTCCCAACATTGGCTATGGCATTTTTTGGACACTATACAAAACGTTAAAATGTTTTGAGGCACGAAGGGGCCACATGTGACACGGTGACAGGTGCAAAGTAAAGCCAAGGCTATGTTTTCTTTTCTCTCCTCACTTCACACCCACAGAGAGTAGAAGTGAGAAATGCATGGTTATCCAATCCCAGCACACACAGCTCAGAACCAGAGAGGCAGACCTCTCCTTCCTTGTGATTCCTTGTGAACACGCCAAAATAGCAACGACTGCCCTCCATTTACTATAAACACAGCACTTATACCGTACCTTCATGGCATCCAGCGCCGTCTTCAAGTTGCTCTTATCCGCGTCGTCCAGAGTGTGTTTGACGAGCTCCTGTTAGAGGAGAAGAAATGATGAGAGTGTGTTTGACGAGCTCCTGTTAGAGGAGAAGAAATGATGAGAGTGGAACAGCAGTCGGTACTGCTGTCATTTGGGTCAAACTAACCAACTTTAAAAATTAAATAGCCGTCAATTGCCCCGGGTCCCACCATAGGTGGATACTTAGTTGGTCCCCTCCTTTTTTCCCCTCTCCACCAAAATGTCTTTGCCGGAAATAGCTTCACAAGGTGCAAAGCAACACATTGTGAGCTTGTAGATCAGCTATGTCCGTGCATTGTTTGCCTATTATGACAATGCCCAGGATAAGGATGGTATATAGGATTCATGTGGTTAAGAAATGTCAAACTTTTGGCCAGGGGGGATATTTTGTTTCCCATGCAGGAGACACAAGGTTTGATAATTCTATCCATCCAACAGAAAAGGGGGATAACATGATGTTTTATGTGGCTTTCTAACACTAAACGAATAACACCAGATTAGTGATGCTTAGTTGCACTCCACTGACTCCCTGTGAAGTATAGAATAGAATTTAAAATCATTGTACTCGTCTATAAAGCCCTTAATGGTCCAGCAGACAGGCACCATCATATTTAAAGAGCTCATCATTGTACCCCATTACTAGAATACTGCCATCCCAGAATGCGGGCCTACGCTTGTGGCTTCTAGAATATCCAAGAGTATAAAATGAGGTATAGAGCCTTTAAATTGTAAATTGTAACTATGGAATGAACTTCCCATTGCAATCAGAACTGCAGACTCACTCCCAATCTTCCGCCCTAGTCTGAAAACCCACCTCTTCAGATTCCATCTTAGCCTGTAGCGCTTGCCGTAGCACTTGCCCTAGCCTCGACAACCTTACAGGCATATGCAAAGACTCAATTTATGTAATTTAGATAGCATTTTATGTAGACATAGCACTCTTTAGTGTATACTCATAGTTTTATCGTACAGATATTCTACTGTTAGATGGATGTTAGGTTCTTAGCTATATTGTTGATTAAATTGTTTTATGTAATTGATGTATTACCATGTGTTGTTCATGTTTACTGTAAATCACTCTGGATTAAGAGCGTCTGCTAAATGCTTAAATTGAAAATTGTAAACAATCAGGTTCCTCTATTGACTATATGCAAGCCGCGGCCATCTTCAGATTATAAATTAACTAGACCGGTGCCCGGCTGTAGAGCACCAAGTCGGTAACAATGGAAGTTGGAGATCCATGCCCCACCCGGCTATGCAATACCCGTTGTACCCGTGTCAGAATACCCGTTCCACCCATCTGTCTGTGTGTCCCTTTTATGCCCATATATGGAGATCTCTGTATCTGTCTCTCTGTGTCCCTTTATTCCTATATATGGAGTTCTGTGTCAGGCTTGCCCAAATATGGAGTGTTGTGATGTCAGAACAGGCCAGCTCCATATATGGAGCTCGGGCGGGGGGCCCTGTCCAGAGCCCGGGCAGAGGCCTTTTGTGGCGGTTCTGGACAACCGTGGGTCTGACCGACTCGACACCAGGCCCTGCACTCCCTGTGGGGGTGTGGAACGGGTGTGTCGAATTTGAAGTCAGTGGGGCGAACGGTTCTCGAGTTACGTGCATTACAGCCGTACACACGGACAGACGTACAGACAGAGAGATGTGGTGCATTTATTGATTAGGCTTAGACTGCCCTCTCTTCTCGTTGAAAAAACGTTGCATGTACATAGCCAGCTCAGGTCCAGTTTTATTAAAGAAAGTTTGGAGAGAAGAAAAGACAAGACAATACCTTTGTACTTTTACTCAAGTAAAGATTTGAATATAGGACTTATACCAAAACGGTATGTATCAAATATAGGTATATTAAAAACGTGAGTACTTCTTTCATTACAGTGTGTGTCTCTGTGGAGGCTGCGGGTCACTGTCATGCACTTATCAGTCAGTGTTGCCACGTCTGCTTATTATAAGCACAATTTTTTTGTTTGTTTTGTTTTTTATCTCTTCTGTAGAGTCGCTTGTAAATATTGGTAGTTGTGGTTTATTTGGACTCGTTTCCTAATCGTTTAAACCAGTGGCTCTCAAATATTTTCATCTCAAACCCCCATACCAGATTTGTGTTATATTATAAATGCTTCACTTTCACAGCAGTGGACTGGGCCTGGTTTCTGGTCTCTCTCTCTGACTCTCTATTTCTGTCGGTCTCTCTCTCTCTCTGTGTGCGTGCGTGCGTGCGTGCGTGCGTGCGTGAGTGCGTGCGTGCGTGCGAATGCATCTTTATTTCCGTGACTTGTCATAAGAGCCGGGATTATGAGACACCAAAAACATCAATAAACAATATCACATTCACTTCTTGGAAAACAGAATGAAAATATTTAGTTAATACCCAGCAATAAAACCAAAAAAAATACCACATATTATGATTTCTTAGTCCCATTCTCTTTCAAAATAATGAAAAGTGTGAATTCTTATTTTCAAGAGAGAGAGAGAGAGAGGTAGAGAGATCATCCTTCCTCCTCAGGACAAGAACATACATTTTGTTTAAAAAAAATAGGCACATATGTCAACAAATATTTAGAATTTGACAATATTAAGATTAGGATTATATTTAAGATTAAATGACTCGACAAGAGTCACTTGGACTTGGACATTTTCTTTTTTCCTGTTCTTTCTTTTTTTTGCAGTGACACTGAGTTGGTGAACGGAGCAAAACATGGAGGATGTCGCCCTCATGTGGTCATTCTGAGCATGACATGACAAACAGCTGTTAGAAAAGGTCAATAACAAAATAGCAGTGCATGTTAACACTAGAGAGGAGTGACATAACACGTATCCTGGATAAGGCCTCCCGGGTGTGTAATAGTACCTATGAATGTTTAACCCATTAAGACCTGAGGCCGATTCCACAAAATGTCTTCTAAAACTGTTCTCTGAACAACACCATCAGTGGTGCTCAAAACCTTTTCATCTCAAGGACCGTCAAAAATAAATATGTATTTGGCCACCGACCCCCCCATCTCACACACACACACACACACACACACACACACACACACACACACACACACACACACACACACACACGCAGGCACGCACGCACGCACGCATGCACAGAGGTACAATAAGCACATCTACATGTGGATGCTGGGCTAAAGAGGAAAGATGGATGGAGCCCACACACCATATAAGGTACAAAAATACTTATGATACGTATCTTGCGGAGTTAGTCCATTCAGATATACTCGAGCGGGTTCATGCTATGCTCAAGGGACATAAATGTATTCGAGGGGTTAATATGCTGCATTACTATGTGGGTGTATACAGTGTTTGCAAGACCCACATGTCATTCGCTGATGTGGCAGTCAGCTGACCAATTGGGCGGGGTATTTAAGCTCACCTAGGCGTGATTATGAATCCCACCAACGTTCTAGGGTAGACCCGCCTCACCATGTGTCTGATTGGCTCCCGGGAAGGCATGGTTTTACTGAGGTTAGGCCGTTCGGGTTAGGTTTAGGGGGGTGCATACTTAGTTTAGACTAGTCATTGGTTAGACATGGGTTAAGGTTAGGTTTAGGTGTGCTGCCCCGTGGGAGGTAAGGTTTAGGGTGAGGGTTTGAGATAGGTTGTAGTTGTAGGAGTAATGACTGGTCGCAAAAACGAGAACTGTCAATCACAACGACTACTGGCCAATCACAGCAGGGCTTTCCTAGAACTGAGGTGGGATAAATAATAACGCCTCACCTAGACTGCATGCATTCTTCCTGCCTTCCTTCTGCATATGGTTCCTGGTTGTTGTTATGCACTGTTTGCTCCCACCACCACCCCAGCACCACCGGTGGGCTCTGTTATTTCTGTTCCCCAGGGGGTTGTTATTGTATATCTATCTCCCTGCTCTTTATGTTTAATGATGGTGTTTAATTGTGCTGAGCAGGGAGAAAACTGCAGCAGAGCCGAACACCAAGATAATATATTATATGCACACTTGTATTCTGATTCTATAATAAATATTGGTTAAATCTATTCGTGAGTTATCAAAGGTTCAATATTTTTTTAACCAAAGATGTAAAGGGTGTTCAATAGCATTGATTTATGCAAAAAATAAAAATAAAATGGAGCTAGGTGGTTTCTTCTGGACAGCAACGACACAAATTGACACGATTTCTTGAACAGTATATAATAATCCTTTAAAATAACACAGATACAGAGTGTTGTTCAAATATTCCCTGAATAAATAAAGATTGAAAGCGTATACCTGCACTGCTGCAGATATTCGCTGAATAAATACAGATTGAAAGTGTATACCTGCAGAAGGAGATGGTATTTGAGGACTCTCTGCATCGGAACGACCAGGAGGTCTCTCAGCTTAAACTTTCCGTTGTTGGCCCTATTAGAACACTCCTATAGCAAATACAACAACCATTAAACAAGAGCAGGACATTGTACCACAACATATCACGACAACACTCTTCATCTATTTTTACCTGTTACCTATCCACTTACTGGCACATAAGGCCTTTCATCTATTAAAAACAGTATATTCACGGATTAAAGCAAAATAAAATATTCAAAATCATCAAAAGTTTTGTTTTGTCAATAACTCTTATTATTATGGTGGGCTCACTGCTCGCTAACTTCAGGAACAGTATTTTCTAGTTATGCTGTTGTTGATTGTGGCTCCCAGTTACTAGTTCCCACCTGATGTTGTGTGGGAGTTAAGACTGCTCCAGACCGCATTGAATAACTGCTAGCTTACATAGCGTCTTCAGACTAGGACTCAAGTCTAAGATGTGCACTAGCCACGAGGTCATCAGTGGGTGTGTTGTGGACTCCGTGTTTGTCTCCTCCAACAAGGATGATACGATCTCCTACCATGCAAGAGCACATACCACACATTGCACATCATGCACATGGGCCTTTTCTCTTGGGTTCAACCTTCTTTCAGGAGGTTTCCGGACTGAATTTACACAGATCACTGAAGGTACGTACGGCCCCAGTTGCAGCCATCAAATATGTACAGCTCTCCATTGTAGGTAAAGGTTGAATGACTCCAGCGTCCTTCTGGAAGATGCTGTATAGAATCTGTGTTTAGACAGAAGTTGGTCTCTGACTCTCTAGGCAGTATTATGCGTGTCCACGCCTCCAGGTCTTAAGTTAAGTAATAAGACCTGGTACTTAAGACACGCATAATACTGCCCAGTCTGTGTCAAACACAATGATGTTGTCGCTGTAGTATGGCGGTATATAGTTGGGGCAAGAACCCCAACTATATACATCTTTGTCCCAATCAAAGGCAGAGTGACTTTGAAGCATGTGGTGGAGAGAATCTGGTGTTAATTAATGACCAGACCATTGTGGTGGTGTCAAACTTGTAGATGTCACTGGTCCAACTCTGTAATATCTCATTACCTTCCCCAAGACACTGCTGGCTGAGTGGTAGATCCTCCCCTCTGGAACAGTCCCAGAAATCCTTGGGTTTAATCATATGTGGGTGTCGACATCAAATGTATAAAGCACATTGAAATAAGGAACACTCCCCCAGTACCCCCCAGTAGTATTGTATCTTCTATCAGAACAGCAGTGGAGGCCCAGATGTGATCTTATACTGCATATTCTGGTGTGAAATCACACGCAACACAAAATGTTGCCAGGCGTGCCTTAACAACGCCAATTTGTACAGCTATCTTATCTTCCCCTTTTACTCTGGAGCTATTACTTTAGATGTCTGTCTACCTTTCGGCATAGCATCTGCCCCCGAACACTTTCAGAACAGAATGGTAACGGGGGTCACAGAAGGGTTCGAGGGTGTCGTTTGCCATGTGGACGATGTGCTGGTGTGAGGCCGAAACACAAGAGAAGATCCAAACGGAAGGCGTCACTCTGAGCATTGATACATGTCACCTGTCAGAGCCATACTGTAGGTGATCTTTCTAGGCCTCTGTCAGTGGCATCGACCCAGATACAGAGCCAATGACTATGAGCGAGTTGAGATGTTTTCTCTGCATGCTAAATCAGCTCGGGAAGGTCTTGCCACAGCTGGCCAGACAAGCAGAGAAGCCTCTGTGAGATGTCCCGTCGAAGAAGAACTGCTGGAGTTTTACCGATTTTATCCATAAACCTTAAACGGACAAATTGCAGATCTACAAGCGTACATGCAAAATGTGTGTGTAACAGGGCTGCTGAGATGTGGTGAGTTTAGTAAGTCATATTCCTTAATTAAAACAGTGTTCAGAATATGTCTGACCTCCAGCTTCAGTCGAACATCCACCTTCTCCTTACAGATGAGGTCTAGAGCGGCGATGGCCGACTCCACTCGGCTGCAGTAGATACCATAGATGAGCAGTCTGCAGGGCAGAGACAACAGTGTTTGATCGTTAAGGGATCATAAACATATTTCAAAAGACATTCTTTAAATTATGTCCATTTCAACATGGCATCCGTATTTTGGGGCGTGTCATTAATAGGCACACAAATGATCAATAATCATAAAAAAGCTTGTGTGAACTGGTAGATCTGCTATTTTATCTTTGGCAGACAACAAGGGCATAATCCATTTAAAACCAGGGAAGCATCTGTCATTTTAGATTTTATATAAAAAATAGCCAATCTGCAAGCTCAAAACACGTTGCAGTGCGGCACGTTTTGAGCTTGTAGATCTGCTATTTTTGCTATTTTTTTTATTTGAATCCTGAATAGTTTTAGCTCTTTTTTAATTGGAATCCATTTCTATGTAATTTCAAATGCATTTAGTTTACTTATGTAAACTTTATTAACTTAAATAGCAATGGGTAGAACGCTCCCGAACAAATGTAGTCTCTGTGACACACCTAGGGGCCGCAATCTGCATTCAAAGATGTTCCTAGAAGCTTTGTCATTGGTCGAAAAAAAACCCGGTCGCAATGACTAACCAATCAGGAAGCAGACTTTCACAAATTGACCAATGACAAAGCTTCTATGAAAATCTTTGAATGCAGATTGCAGCCCCTAGATGTGTCACAGAGACGAATTCTTGTTTGGGAGTGTTCTACCCATTGCTGGGTGTCATATGTCAAAAGGTCATTCAAATTTTGACATATTATTGCTTATAGCAGCTTTAAGCTACTGACTAAGTAATTAAAGCGGGTCATGTTTGCATGTTTGGAATTGGAACAGCTGAAATCAATAATATATCATTATTCCGATATTAGCCTGCGCGCCACATAAAATGAAGGTGGCCAGTTGCCCTTGTATGATATATATATATATATATATATATATATATATATACATATATATATATATATATATATATATATACATACATACATACATACATACATACAGGTATATGGCATACAGGTCTAGTAGTAGTCGCTGACAGCTACCTGTCCTTGTAGGCGATGAAGACCTGGTAGAGGTTTAAGGCGTTCTTGTTGACGATGGAGTCCTGCACGTCCACCACCAGGCTCTTGTGCACCTTGACAAGGTCCTGCATGATGTCAAAGAGGGAAGTCATTAGTAGTAATGCTTACGTTGTCCGACACCAGTGGTCCTTGAGGGGGTTCCAGGTGGTCCCCCCAGCTAAATGATGGAGAGTTGGTAACCAAATAGACCCTTATAGATCTTTAACTCTTGACAGACAACATTGTATGTCCTCATGAAGGTCTAACGACCGCAACGTTGAATAAAGAGCACACAAGTTCCTGACAGTGTGCGGGTCATTTTCTTTGTTATTCAGAGATCCCATTTTGATGATATGCACTTTGTCCTACGCAGCTGTCACCAACCTTTCCAGGTGTACATCAGCCTTTTTCTAAAAAACGCTGTCAAGAGTTAAATTATTGTTAAACATCTGCATTACTTAATTTACAAGAAGTCTACACAATTAGAGAATGTAGAAGAATTGTTATTTTAGCCTGTTATCTCTCCTAATGGTACCACCAGTTATCTCTCCTAATGGTACCACCAGTTATCTCTCCTAATGGTACCACCAGTGTACAACATCAATATGAAAAGGGTTGAAAACCAGTGATCGATAACTTACCGTGAGGTTGGTAAAAACTCTGTCGATTTCTGTCACGGAGAGGAACTTGTTCAAAGGAATGAGGAAATACTGCAATAAAGAAGAAACAACGGGTGGGTAGATCTCAGCGGGACATTCAGAACGCTTTCACCTCTGTGTGACTTTGATATTAACTGTTTGGGGAAATCTCAGCGGGACATTCAGAACGCTTTCACCTCTGTGTGACTTTGATATTAACTGTTTGGGGAAATCTCAGAGGGACATTCAGAACGCTTTCACCTCTGTGTGACTTTGATATTAACTGTTTGGGTGGTTAATATCCCCCCCCCCCCGCTATTAATTTCGCCGGAAGTTGCTCAGTGGTGTTTTGAAGCACCCGGAATACTGTAAAATTGTAACTCAATGGCTCGAATGGGTGGAAGTTAAGCCCAGACCTCAAATGTGAGGTCCTGGGATGACACACGTTACGCACATGACATCATGAACGTCCGTCCACCTCCATGAACGTGCTGCATTTCCACTTTTCGCCAGTAGGTAGTGGCAGCTTCAACGTTGGATAGCCTTACTGGGGGCTTGGTAAATCTCAGCGGGACATTCAGAACGCTTTCACCTCTGTGTGACTTTGATATTAACTGTTTGGGAACCCGTGTTTTATACCTTCTCTACGGACTCCAGAGTCTCTGAATATTTCTCCTCCGTCTGTTTGATCTCCATCAGGCAGCAGCTCCTGACGTCTCTCTCCAGCTGCTTCTGCAGGTACACGGTGGTCCGTTTTCACTTAAAGGTGCAGTGCAACGGAAATGGTGGACATTTTATTTTGAAGTTTCAAACGGTTTCAAGTTGAAACACCGGTCTGAAGTTTCTGAACCAATCAGAGCGTTGCATCCTTCAGGCGATGGGACGGTAGCTAGGGACGGTTGCTATGCTATACGCAGCAGCGTGGTGTGTGTTTGTTTACAAATCAGATAGACGGCCAGCTGTACCAGTTTACTGTTATGTGGCTTATTTCTACCCTATAATGTTTTCAGATACATATTTTAGCGTGATGATTAAGTTGAAACCGAGTAATACACTGTCTGGTCGGATGTTATCTTGAATGGGAATAAAAACTGAGGATTTCTGTAATCAATAGCAGCTGTGCTGCACGGATGCGCACATATGGGGAATTAAACGGGTGAGCTTCATTTTTATTGGCTTTTATCGATGTGGGCCTCGACACGTCATCACGCAGCACGTTTTCGTTTTCAGGAAGTAATAACAAATATATTTTTATGAACTTTTGATATAAAAACTGATATAGAAAATGACAATTTGCCCATTTTTTTGGCATCCATTGTTAGGTACCACGGATATGGTCTAAAAGTGTGAAAAACTTTCACTACACCTTTAAGTAAAAGTATCAATATATACTGCAATATAGAAATACTCTGTTACAAGTAAAAGTCCAGTTCTAAATGTACAAAAGTATTGGCATCGGAATGTACTTAAAGTACCAAAAGTACTCATTATGCAGACTGTTCCATTTCAAATGTATAAATATCTGGGTGGCGCTGTCGCCTCACAGCTAGACTCCTGCCTGGGTTCGATTCCCGCTTCGGGATGCTGTGGGTGCTGGGGGTGTGTTCTCTCCTCTGCGTCATCAGTGTCCATACCCGAGGTAGGGTTGGCGAAAGGGTCTTTCTGTGTGGAGTTTGCATGTTCCCCTAGGGCAGTGTTTCCCAACCTTTTTTGTCCCAGGGCACACTTTTCATAGCCTAAAAATCTCAGGGCACACCTAGATATACGGTGTATAGGCCTATCTATATACATATACATACATATGTGTATGTATGTGTATATAATATATACAGTGTATATATATATATATATATATATATATATATATATATATATATATATATTTTTTTTTAATATATTTATATATTCATCATTCAATATTTTGAACTAAAGTTCATGGTTCAACTATTTTAGTTCTTTTTCGTTCTTTCTTTTTTGAATTATTATTATTATTATTACCACAGTACCACAGCCCATAGCCATATAGAACCTCAGACTTTATTGAATAAAAAAACTTTAGGGGATTTAATAATAAAAAATTAATTCCTTTAAAAAATAGCTCATTATGCAATGTGAAATGCCACCTAATTCTTAATCCTTTTCCTTGTCTTTATTATGGGCCAACTTGTGAAAGCTGCATGCTTTTATTGTGAAGGGTCTCAGTTCTCACAGCCTGCATATTTCCACGTGCTGAAAATAGCTGATCGACAAGCTCACAACGCGTTGCGTCCGCAGCGCGTTGTGAACTTGTAAATCAGCCATTTTCAGCATGGAACACGTGTACGACGAAGAATAAATCAGGCATCACTGCACTTCTGTGGAGGGAGGGAGATATAGTGTGTTGGCCGAACGAGGCGATCATGTATGGACACTTGGACAGTTGGACAGCTATTTTTCGTGGCACATTATGTTTAATCACAACAACGTCACGTTTACTTTACCTCCTCAGTCCTCAGTGTTTGGGTCGGGACATGTAGGACTGTATGTGTCTGCTGTCTACGTGCATATGCGCGAAATGTAGCGCGCATCTCTTTTGCATTAACATTTCAATGGCCGAGGGTCGTAGAGTCTATTGTTCCGTCGTTATCGCACGTCTAATGGTTAGACGTGTGACAACAACAACGACGCAACAATAGGAAGCCTGCAGCCCAGTACTATAATATTGCTTTCGGGGGAGGGTTAGTGTTATTTTCGGTCAAATCAGGCGGCACACCTAGACACATCAAACGGCACAGTAAAGTGCCGCGGCACACAGGTTGGGAAACACTGCCCTAGGGTATAGGTACCCTCTACCCTAAAAAAAACATGCCGTAATCCTGGTCGCTAAACTGCCTCCCCCTGGTCAGCCGGGGCGCCTGATGGAGGGGAAAGGAACTGGTTGGAATAACATGTTCCTTCCACACGCTAAACTCCCCCCTGTCAGGTGAAAAGAAGTGACTTGGACTCCTCATTAAAAAAAGGAAGCATGAGGTCAGTCTGTTGCTCTCCCCAGGTTGACAGAGAAGTGTAGCACCCAGGATTACATTAATCCTGGGACAATTGTGACCAGACTGAGAACCTGACATCGCGCAAACTAATAGCACAGGCAAGCATGTCTGAAATAAGTGTCAGAGCTAAAAATCAACATGTAAATATGAAATAAATGCTTAAACATGTAGCTAGGTGTAATGTAAAGAGACGGTCAGACCACAGAAGTGAAACTTTCAAGCCTGTTTTCTCAAATCACTGTTTTCTGCAAGACATTACTCTATAAGCCATATCTCCAAAACTGTCCAATGGCAGCCCCTCAGTCAAATTTAGTCACAATTGACACTGGGTGAAAAAATGGGTTGCAAAATCGTGGGATAAAAATTAAATAAAAAATATAAATCTTTTGAAAATAGCAGATCTACAAGCTCACAGTGCGTTGCATTGCAACACATTGTGAGCTTGTAGATCGGCTATTTTCAAATGGCCAAAATGAAGTGGCTAATGCATGTTTTGTAATAATAAGCAACATTTACAAAGTAACTATAGTAACTAAAGTTTTCAAATAAATGTAGTGGAGTAAAAGTACAATATTTGGATCCAAGATGTAATGGAGTAGACGTAAAAGTATTGGAAATTGGAAATAAGCACAAATACCTCAAACTTGTACTTAAGTAAATGTACTTACGAACGTTATGGATTTGGGATTTGTTTTGTCTCAATAATTCAACATGAAGGTGCGTGTGTGTGCGTGTGTGTGTGTGCGTGTGTGTGTGAGAGTGGTACCTGTGGCTGGAGATGCTCGGAGGTCTTCATGAGGTCTTCGTAGATCTCTCCACTCTCATCGTAGTCTTCTTCTAGCTTGTAGACCGAAGAGTACAAGTCCTCCTCCTCCTCAGGGGAATTCATACTGACACACACACACACACAGACACACAGACACACAGACACACACACACACACACACACAGACACACACACACACACACACACACACACACACACACACACACACACACACACACACACACACACACACACACACACACACACACACACACACACACACACACGAATGAATGAATGAATGAATGACATTTTGCCATTTTGAAAGTAATTTGAATACTTGAATATTTGAAATATAATGAACCCATTAAAAAGCATTATGTCATTTTCAATTTAGTTTTTTTCTGAAAACGATTTGGAACAGTGGTTTAGAACAGTGGTTCTCAAAAATAGCAGATATACAACCTGTGTGTTGCCTGGTGGTGGATTTCTCATATAGCTAATCTATCTCTGAATGTTCACCTATTTTTGCCAAATGTTTGCCTATTTTCTCAAAATGTTTGCCTATTTTATGACATGCCCAAAATAGGGAAGCCGTACAATATAAGAGGAGATGACCTTCTCCTTCGCTTACCTGCAACCACACACCACCCATTACTCACTCACCACCACATCCCTGCACATCCTATCAGTTTTATAAGGTCACATTTTCCAGTGGCTTTCAGAATTCATATTTATCTATTCATTTATTTGGGACTTTCAGTATAGACCAGATCTGAATGTTTGGAAAACAAACGTGGGTAGAATATCTATGGATATTATCTACAGTACACAATATAAAACAAAGTGTCCAAAACATTTAGCTACTGTAGTTTGTCAACCTGTGGATATTTACAACAAAAGTATATATTTCTAAGAGTCAGTGCAATATCATAAGTGTCCAGAAATAAGGTTTATGAATAATAGCCCACTGTTCCAATGCCATGCTACCGGCATTATCTAGTTTACACTATATCTTTTACTATATTACTATATATGTATTACTAAATGTAAACAGAAATTGGAAAACACTATGTAAGAGACTATATGTAATCCCACTTTTAGGCGGGATCAACTTTCAGAAGTGGATAAAGTAGTCAAAAACCAAACTGAAGTAAAAGTATTGTTACTTTAAAATAATAATGGAAATAATTAGGCTACTTGAGTAAAAGTGTAACAGTACGTTGTATTGAAACTGCTCTAAGTACAATTTATTCAAAAGGTTACTTTAACTGGTAAATTAAATGTAGCTCGTCAGTCATCCCAACACACCTCCGTCATTGACTACTATACTACTACTTCAGAAAGCCACATACTGTACATTGAAGAATATATTACTTCACAAAGGAGGTTCAGCAGTCTTTTCTGAACCAAACGGTATGTGTACTGCTAAAACTGATCTCCATTCACTCTTGATTATCTGTCTGTCCATCAATGGCAGCGCTGTGATCCTTGTCACGTATACACCTCCAGGGTATGATGTGTGCAAACACACCAGCAGATTTTCAGAATTACTCACTCGTTTCCTCTGACGCTATGACACAGAAATGAAGCCAAAACCTTTTTTTTAAAGGAAATCGCACATGGGTTTCTAGACCCCCTGGGGAGAGAGCTAGCGGAGGGTGTGTGTGCAGTTGCACTAGTATACTGCTCAGTGAAGTAATCACACTTAACCAATGCAAGTAATGGGCCTGTGGAGAGAGAAAAGGCTCATACATACTCAATCATGTCCTCCAGATTAGTGTAGATGTCTTCATCCTCCACGCTCTCCTCCGTTGGGAAGGGCCTTACAGAGAGAGAGAGAGAGAGAGAGAGAGAGAGAGACAGACAGACAGACACACAGAGAAGATAATCATCTATCTATCTATCTATCTATCTATCTATCTATCTATCTATCTATCTATCTATCGACTATCGACCTATATATCTGGGGTGCATACTTAGTTTAGACTAGTCATTGTTAGACATGGGTTAAGGTTAGGTTTAGGTGTGCTGCCCCGTGGGAGGTTAGGTTTAGGGTGAGGGTTTGAGATAGGTTGTAGTTGTAGGACTAATGACTGGTCTTACCAATGACTAGTCTATGTATACAGTCTAGCTAATTATTTCTCATCTATTTATCTCTGTTTGTCTGGCTATAGATAGATGAGTAAGCAGAGATTAACATAGAATATGCTTTCATTTTTCATCCACCGGCCTCTGACAGCAAGTGATGATGTGTTCCACAAATGTTATACCAACCAATTGGGAAAGAAAGCAACATGGTGGAGTATACCCACAGTTGGTAAAACTGTGTATGAGAAATAGAACACACACGTCCAAAGAAAACACAGGTGCTTGTACATAAATAAAGATTGCATTCAACACTGCAACAGACTCCCACAATGCATTCACTAAAAGATACTAACATGTCTGACAAAGACCAATGGCTGAATGTTGGAAAGGCTAC